>NW_018406816.1:736107-804080 GCF_002113885.1 Mizuhopecten yessoensis
GAGAGAGAGAGAGAGAGAGAGAAGAGACAGAGAGAGGTATGGGGGGGGGAGAGGATGAAGATTGACATCAACCTGTCGATCATACAATAACAGTTTTATTATATCAGCTCAATATACTTAAAGTATTTCTTTCTATTACTGTTACCCCTTAATTGGTATAATTAATATAATATTTCATGATAAGAATAATTTGGTTATCTACCATGTATCGAGTTCTGGTTTGATCATATATACCAAAGATAAATGTTTCCTTATTAAAAGCAAAAGGAATATAAAAACTCAAAGTTTGTTAATAAATTCTGAACTTTATTGCACCCTCATAATGTACGCTCTATTGTTTCAATGTCTGATTTGCAAAAGTAACTATGAGGATTATCTACTATTCCAGCCCTGTACAGATATGAGTTTGTGGTTAAGATGTGTTGATTAACTCTATACTGAAACCATTGTAGTTTTGTGTGTTTGGTTACTTGAAATGGTATTTTGTAGATATTTCTCCATGTATTATCATTATAATCAAACTAGTTACTCCATTTCTTTCTACTAATTGACAGGGTATCATTTTTACAAAGCAAACTATAGAAGTATTTTGTCCCTTTCCTATTTGTTAGAAATATTTGTATATTACTAGGTATATAAGGATAGCTTATACGTTTTATTTCATGTTGTTGAGAGAGATGTCTCTTAACTGTAGATAGCAGACCTTGGTACTGAAGAAAATTTGTTTCAATTTTAAATAGTTGTCTTACTTCTTGTAAAGTTTAAAACAAGTTTGTACTATTATCCTTAAGTAGGTCACTCACTCTAACTACACCTTTACTGAACCACTTTCTATAAAACATACTCTTATTATTTATTTTAAACAATTTATCATACCAGATAGGCATTTCGGAAAAGGAGTTATCTCCCTTGCATCGATTATCTCTTACTATTACTAACTTTTTCCATGCGTTAAACACGTCTTTCCGAAAAAGATTTTTACTCGTCATTTCACATTTAACAATGTATTTTGTCCCACAGTTAAAATATTTAAATCAATATAAGTTTTTTAAATCTCCTGCCATTTACCTTATGTTGTAAATAGTCTCCGTATCCATGTTAATTTTAAGGAATCTATGAAAGACATCACATGCACCCTTTTCAATCTACCATCAATATAGTCTCTAATAACAATGTCTTTTTTGGTTTCGTCAACTTTGCTTTTCCATAAGAAGTTAAATAGTTGGGTGTTTAATTTTAAAAAAAAACATTCTTTTGGGTTTGGTCATGCAATAAATAAGTGATTGAGTTGTGAGATGAGTAGTGATTTGAAAACTGAGATGCTAAAATAGGACAGTCATTTATATTGACACCCCTTACTTTTCTATTGTTTCTAATTCTTATCGCTAAAATCTCTGCAGATTTATTTTAGAAACTGCATTTTTATGTAAAACTTTTATTCATTTTCTAATCTCTTCCCCAAATAGTTTAGTACTTCATCAATGAATTTACAAGATACAGAATCGAACGCTTTCTCAAAATCAATAATCAATAGCATCCCTGGTATATCAGTTCTCTCTGCGTAATCCATAATATCGCATATCAACCTTGTGTTTCTCCCACATATCGCTCAGAAATAAAACATGTCTGATCTGGATAAATTAATTTACCTAACACTGCTTTTATTTTATTTGCTATACAGCCTGATGCAATTTTATGTGGTCGCCACCTTGGTCACTCAAGTATGTCGAGAACAGTCTTTTTTACGTGAAAAAGACCCTTGTTTATTTCACTGTAGAAATATTCTACTTCTTACATCCAAATCTCAGTATACTTTTCCTATTGTAAAACAAATGTCATATCCGATGTTTTCCCCGAAAAATCTGTATAATATACACAAAAGGTAAGTTTTGTGGAGACCGGTGTAAAGTACGACTGCTCAGGTCCTAGGTAACCTTGACCTTCAACGAAATTTTTGTTTTCAAACAACAACAAAAAAATCAGGATTTTACTTTAATATGTTTGGAGTTAAACGTCCTCAAGAAAACTAACAAACAAACAGACAAACAAAATCGTAGGCAATTAAGTATAATTCGTAATTATGTTGAATTTTGTTATTCTCAAAAGACATTAAGTAAAGTGCACAACACCTCATATCTTTAACATATCCTCATGTTCATATTGATTATATGTACCTCAATCAAATTAAAACCGTAACATCCGTGTTGACATCAATACATTACAACCCTAAACATTCTTTGTATATGTATCAAAAGTTATATTTTATACTCGACCAACGTACATGTAAAGGCGTAGTCACGTATCAAGACCAAATGGTCGTTTACAAACTATGTCTGAGTAAGCAATTTGTATTGTTTACATCGATTCCTTATAACCAGAATATTATTATGCGCATCGAAATGTATCGTCACTGTACTCCAAATGGGACTCTTTTGAGTTAAATATTGATGTATTTTATATAATAGTGTCTATGGTTGCTTATTTATGCCATTGACTTTCGACTTACTAGTTACCTAGGTTGACATATGCTTTAAAAGATGTCGACATAATCTGTGAAGATGTCGACATAATCTGAGAAGATGTCGACATAATTTGAGAAGATCACGACATAATCTGTGAAGATGTCGACATAATCTGTGAAGATGTCGACATAATCTGAGAATATGTCGACATAATCTGAGAAGATGTCGCAATCACGTTTAAATTATGTCGACATATTTTTACGTTTTCCGAGATAATTTTGCCAAGGTAATTATCGCGTACAATGTAAGTAGGTAATTCTGCTTTTGATCATGTTAATGCTCAGATGTGACATCGACTTGTCACTTAGTAATGCAAAACAAAACGGGTGTGTTAGCCAATCATTTTATCATGATAGTATCACGTGATGTACGAATAGCTTATAATAAGTCGGTTTAAGCACGACTCAGCCTTATTTCAGGTTTTGTATATTAGCCTTTTCACCCCTATGTAACTTTAGTAGAATCTACCATGCAGTGATATGGAGGGGTCTATTATGGTCTACAGTCGTGAAAGGGCTAGCCATATCAGTCACCTGATAATTTGATTAACTTCATATACTCTTTTTGTGTTGCATACATCAGTTATATGACCTCTGACCTCACTTTGTAAACAATTCCCCCCTCACACTCACACACACTAACAAAAAACGAGGTTGTGTTTAAAAGGTTTTAAAATATACAAATTAATTTTATTAATCCTCTATTGAACCTATTAATAAGAAATCACACTCTTTAATTCAGATACATGGTATACATGAAATCTTTATCACTCTTACGTACTTACATGTGGAACATATTAACCGCTCGGCATGAATACACTCATTCTACATGAAATTAATGACGTCATAGAGGTACGACAGTTGGGTGTGTGTGTATGTGTGTATAAAGTTTTTTTTTATATCATGTTTGATATATTGTTTTTGTATGCATGTCTATTTGTCTGTGGCAATATATGTTAGTGTGTATAAAAGAGATGTGTGTGTTATAGGTTACAGTGTGTGATCCTTTGTTTACTTACCTGTATAGTTCTATTTTCATATATCACATGACGTACATAGCTGTCCTGGTTTCTATTGGTTAAATTATAATAATACACTTTGGTCAGTTTGATGGGAATCTCATTGTTAAAAAAATAGTACTCTTTAGCCTGTCAAACTGAAACTGGGGTGGATCTGTTTAATCCGTTGTCAAAAGGCACTGTTAATTTTTAAAGGGAAGCGTTACGCCCGATTGAAAACAGGAGTTCCACATATCAAAAGTATAAATCCAGGCTGCAGTATAATGATGGAAACACGACGGAAGATGATATCATGGCTTTTTGTCCGGTACAAATTGATGAATACTATATTGTGATATATGGTAGAAATGCCGGACTGCTTATATTTTCATTCATAAGCAAGATTATTTAAAACATGTGTATGATACGTATTACAAACAAAAATCGTCCGCGGCCAACAAACTTAACAGTTAAACGACTCTATGAAGAAAATTTTCGACGGGAAAATCTTTAAAGGTAAATTTTCAGTTATTTTTCACAAATAAATTTCTAGTGATGGCATATTTGATTTGTATCCACACGCATCTTCGGAAACAACATAATTTAACAATGACATATATCAGAAACAAAACTGAACTCTTCATAATACTGTCGATATAAGATATTGTCAATACATTATACCTCGCTATACTGTCAACCTTTGTCCAGATATAGGGGTAGGCGCTTCCTCGGTACTCCAAGGGTTACGCTCACTTTCACTCTCTGCATCCCTGGACTATGTCATAGCAAAATTGAAGGCACGCGGCCAGCTATTTGTTTGGTCTAAGGTAAAAAAATCACACCTGATCAATCATTAGACTTACACCAGTCTCGCTCCACTGCCACTAGCTCGCCGAAAGGACGTATGGCGGTGGGCGTTTTATCAGTGTAGGTACATGCATTACATTTATCCATCATTCCATCAAATATATAAAAAAAAACACCTCATAAACATGCCGATAATAAACGGCTTGCCATCATCTGACGTTAAAAGTGAAACAGATGTACGCCGCAGTTTTACGTTGATACCTTGATCATCGAAATCAACCCGCACGCCAAGGACAATCCGGAGATAGACCCCGAAAACCTGTATCCAAAAGAGGGACACATATTATATCCCTGCGATGATGAATACATGACGATCTGGGGTGTGGTTGCTAAGGAAATCCGCCATCTTGGATCCAAGTTGGCGCCTTAACAAACCACACCCCATATCTTCATCACTTCATCATGTGGGTTTTTTGTGTGTGACGTCATAAATTTAAGTGTTACCGACTGAATTATCTCCCCCTGTTTCCAATAGGTTTGTATATTTAGTGTGACGTTATTTTGACGGAATTAACTCCCCTTGTTTCTGACTTTTTACCTTCTGATTTCAGGTTTTGCATCCATGGAATGTCTATCTCTCTCTGCAATGCTTGACAGACCTGCGATCCCTTGCATGAGGAGAAAGAATGCATACAGAAATGAAAATCGCTATTATTTTGACTTAATAAAAATATCAGGCAGAAACTGGTGTGATCCTCTCTCTTCATGCTCCCTTCTCAAGTCTTCGTTCTTCTTCTAGACGATTGGTGGCAAACATGTAAGAATGAACAATAGGGCACCTGTTTGATATGTACGGCAAGCCCTAATAGTACATTCCCAAATTTTTTTTTGTCTTTTCTTTTCTCTGCATCTTTTCTTTTAATTTACAATATGTTCATTTTGCAAATGTATACTTAGAATGTTTTCCAACAATAATTTACGTCAAATACCTATTCTACAAGACGTACAACATGTATTATTCTCTATTTATACAAATTGCTAATAAATAATATACATTATACACAATATGCTATAAATAATTAACATCATCTACAATTTAATAAATAATTTACGCTTTATACAAATGAATAATCTACAGTATATACAATATGCAATAAATAATTAACAATATCTACAATTTAATAATTTGCAATGCATTATATACAATATGTAATAAATAATGTACACGTTACACATATAAATAAGTAACATGATACTCAACATGTAATAACATTTACAGGAAAATGGTTTTGAACGTAAAAAGGCTTTAATAATCCATAAACCAGCAGTGTATACACATGGATTCTTCCCAGAACACTCTCAGAATCAACATACAACAAACGAAGCACGGAATCAGCGTGTGGACTAAGGATCAATAGCCGTGCGGATACGTGTTTAAGCTGTTGGGGTCAATCAACCTTTTAGTGTATACGAGCCTATACAGTTTGGTACGATTTTCGTGGTACAACGCAAATGTCCTCTGATCCCTCATTATTTTAGCGTCTACTGTTTGGGTGACTCTCCCGCCGTCCGACATTATGATGTCTTTCATCACAGAGAAGTTGACAGTCCTGTCGTTTTGTACGTTCAGGGAAAATCCCCTGACCTAACAAGTCGTGTTGTTTTTGTTTGTGCGGTACGCGTAGTTCTAAGGTCCTGCAGAAACGAATTCAACTAAGTGTTCGTCGCGGGGTAGTTCGTTCGTCAGTTGTCCGACGTAATCGCCCAGTTCGGGGTTACCGAGATAACCGGGTGCGTGTACGTATACCACGCTGTCAGTGTCGTGGTACAACACCCTCTCTTTTAATTTCTCCATCACGTCGTACAGTTTCAATCGTGCCCAGCAGGTAGTAAACGAAGCCACGAAGATGTTGCTGTGTTCTCTGTCGTACGTCTGTTCGACGTGCGATTTGTATTGTACATACATGAGGTTCTCGTTGACAATTTAAAAATCTAGTAGCGCGTATTGTGGGTCGGTAATCAAGCGGCAGAAATCTGCCAGTTCGCTTCCTGTGAAATACCTACAGTTAGTGTACACACACCTCCCCAAAAGTTGTTCAGTTGATGTTTGGAAACGCACCTTAGGCCTGGGTTGTGGGTGATTCTACTGGGGTCCAACCGTATACCCTCGTTTCGATAGTACGCTTCCACGTAGTCTCTCTTTTTTCCATCGCTGTCACACCAGTGCGGCCAGTCGCTATTCTCCTGCTTGCATTTCAGGAACGTATCTATGTACTCTTTAAAGAGTTGCTTGCTACTGTCCTGGAAGTGGTACACTTCGTATATCTTCAGCACTACGTAACCCATTTTCACGGCTTTCTTAAGCTCCGGAGTGCACCACGTCCCCAAAATGGCACGCTCTTCGTCTTTACATGAACACATATCTTGCCTTTAGTTGACTGCACAGTCGTAACACAGGGGGAATTTCAATTTGTTGTTGCATTTCACGGGTAAGACATGTATGTATAGACCTCTAGGTGGAAGAATCCTCACCTTCGCCGAAGTAGTTGTCAAGGGGGTGAAAATCTGCCGTAATTATCTGAGGGTGTCCCGTAGGGTATTCGCAGTATTTGTCCACGTAAGGATAGAGACTTGTGAAATCGACGTAAAGGATCTCTTCGTCGTCGTGTACAACGTGATGCAACTTTAATGCATCAGTCCTGCCGCCAAAAAAGGAATCCCTGGGGTCGAGTCTCGTCGTAAGGTCCAAACTATCTAGGAATTCTTTGAGTCTAGGATTTTGCTCTTTGTCTTTCTGAAACAGACAGTTCCATTTCACGACTACTTGGCAACCGCAGTTCTGTAGGTACCTGACTTTGTTATCGTAAATTGACTTGAGTTCCGAGACGGACTGATTCGACGGTGGTATCTTATATTTTGTTCTGTCGTTGGGGAAGCACGTCTCACATCCGTGATATTTACAGTAGTTGTACTCAAACACTGTGGCCGTCGATTCGCTGAATCCGTCGGCGTGGTATCTTCCAATCTTCTTTTCGCCCTTGCCGTTTAATGCGTGTTGTATTTGAGTACACCGGGACGCTGATTCCCACTCGAGCCAACCTATGGATTCCATGGAGAAGTTGACGCGAGTGGTATAATCTTCAGGGGGTACTTTAGGAAGGTCCGTGATTAGATTTTTTTAAAGAGTATGTCTTCTCCCTGGAATTCGTCGTTGTCTACGTACCAGTGTCCGTTTTTCTGGTGGCAGAAACCCAGCCTCTGTCTCGCAGTTTCACGTCGTACATTTCTATCAGAAAAAAATAGATTTGAAGACAGACATGGCGACCCCTGCAGCATTCATAGTCGTAAACGGATCCATTCCCGTACTCTGCAGCAACAATTCCCGATACGCCATGCAGCCTTTCTTCAATATGTCTACTTCCCTCTTGCAGTATTCCATTAGTTCGTTCTTGAGGTCGAATAATTCCTAGTTATATATTTTTTCGCGGTACCATTCTGCAAATTTTTGTTTTCCAGCAGGGCTAATTTTTTCGAATGCGTAGTATACGGCATCCGGATAGGTTCCCACGTATTGACTGTTTTCTGTGGTGTTGAATAGGTGCGGGAAGTGTCCTTTCTTTAATTCTGTTAGGCCGAAAGCTTTGGGTATGTCTGCTAATCTCATGGGCAAGAAAGAGTGGGAATCAAGGAACCGCATGGAGAGACCCTTTGACACCTCCATGTGTAGCAGTTTACTTCCCTGGAAAATGGGGTACTTGGGTGCTATACCTTGTTTCGCCATGTATTCCAGCAAGAAGTAGTTGTCGAACGCCTTGGCGTTGTGAGCTACGCAAGTGTATCCGGCGTATCTGGGGTGTATGAGCCATTTACAGAAGTCGTCCGAGGATTTAAAGACTACACACGTGAGGGTTGTCGCAAGAGTGATAACCGCAGATTCGCCACGTCGGCGACGTTCCCTCGCATTCCCCGCACGTGGTGTTTGCCACCACCAGGTTTACTACGTGACGATATTTTCCGCAGCTAGAGGTCTTACAGTTACCGCACTGTTTTGTTGTTTCTGATGGGGTGAAGCCTCTCTCGCATTCGTAAACAGTGTTTTGCGTAGTCTCACCGTCGTAAAAAACTAGTTTCGTTAGAGAAGCCTCAGAGGTTATAGTCCTAATGTAACAAAGGTGTCCGACTTCCACCATTCTATCGCAGACTTTTCAGCGATACCAATCGCATTTGTGCTCGTCAGTTATGACGTCGTAGGTCTTGTGGCATTGCAGGCAACGTTTGACGAGTCCGCACCTTCCGTTGGATTTGTGACGTTGATAACATGCGTCGTTGCGACATTCTAGGTTGCAAGCTTGGCATACGATAGCCCTCGTGGATTTACAATTCACACTATACAGTGGTGTTCGCAACGTCGTTGATCTCTGTTGAAGTACGGGGTTAAACAAAGATTGCAGAAATAACCGCTGCTGAAGAAACTGGTCATACTTGTAATGCAATCGTAATGTTCGTCGTCTATCATCAGAGGAGGAACAAAATGCAAGCCAAAGTTTCGCAGACGGACAAAGTTACTATACTATATTACGTTTTAATACAACAATATTCCGTTTTTGCGTATTGCAGAGTTATCTTCTCTTGGGAGCAGGTATTGATTGATCTGTGTGAGAAAATTACGTCGTTTTATCAAAAATCGATTACGTTACTCTCACAAACAAGTGACGTAACAATCAATACCTGCTCCAATGAAAAGATAACTCTGCAATACGCAAAGACGGAATAGACAAGACACTATCAGCCCTCTACCAATTACACAGTTTGAATTGCCTGAAAGAGGACAACCCAAAAAACAAAAGCCAAAGGAGGAGGTGACGCGCCCCAGTACGGTCATTTCAATTAAGAAAACAGACTATGCTATATTTTACATTATGATATATATATTTATATTTATTATACATTATATTGTAATATTTTCATTCAGAAAGTATGCTTAAAAAGTATACTTACGCTTTCATACGAGCCCGCATCAGAATACTCCAATAGTGTTGTGTCGTCGTCTGAAGTGTTCCATGGAGACTCAGCAGCCTCGTTTGGTATTTCCACTTGTAAGGCTAACAATGGTAATTGTGCCACTGGAAAAGGTATTTCTGGAGAAGTGTAGTGTATTCTCTGAGTACTGGGCATCTCTGGAGAATTATCAAAATAGAGTTGGAATGTAACGGGTAACCATACGGGCATCTCCGGGGTAGCGTAGGTTTCCCTCTGTGTAATGGGCTCCGGTTGATATGTAATGGGGGACAATACGGGCATCTCTGGGGTAGCGTAGGTTTCCCTCTGTGTAATCGGTTCCTTTTGAAATGTAGTGGGTGACAATACGGGTATCTCCGCGGTAACGTAGGTTTCCCTCTGTGTAACGGGCTCCAGTACGTTCGATACAGAGAGTTGAGGGGACCAAGGAGTGAACATCTCTAAAACGAAATAACCTATGCTACTGTTTTCGTCGTCCCCCTCATAACCAGATGTGTCCCTGTGAACGCAACATAAAAAAAGTATAAATAAAATACAAACACGAAGTTTGTTGATGCTGAAATAATATACATAATATGTAAGAAAGTCCCACGCACGTCTTACGAAATACCATGGAAGTAGAATTAGCAACTTCGACAGATGCGACAGATCCGTCGTTACTTATGTAGGACAAATGATAGTGGTGTTAGTAATTATTTCGTTCTCTCTATTCTGCCTAACAAACAAATGTGAAAACAGCGAAACATGGGTTGTATTACTAGCATCATGCGTAGGTTTCGTACTTCCGGCACCAAAGATAAAGTTACAGAAAACGAAATATGCCACAGAAGAGACCTTTTAACGTACAGTTGGACTATTTACTTACAAATAGGATCAGAACCCCTAGTAAAACATTCCTCCTCAGACATACGTTTCCTTAGTGCACTAATGTGTATAAAAGATTGAAAAGGGGTACTAGGAAAAGGTATTGACTTACCGAATCGTGTTTCCATAATAGTATATCTCATTACATATCAAATCCTGAATATCTAGATTCGCACTCGAGTAAAAAATTGCAACTGCACTTCTGCATATCAGATTTTAGTTAAATACACCAACGTAATACAGTGACCAATAGAATTTGAGCAATGGAAACAAATGACCAATCAGATTTGAGGAAGTAAAATTGTCAGCCAATCAGAATTTAACCAATCAGATTTAAGGAAGCAAAAGTGTCAACCAATCAGAAATCAACCAATCAGATTTAAGGATTTAAAGTGTCAACCAATCAGAATTCAGCCAATCAGATTTAAGGAAGTAAAAGTGCCAGCCAATCAGATTTAAGGAAGTAAAACTAAAAACCAATCCGATTTATGAGCGTAGAATAGTCCTTATAAAAAGAGAGACCCTCACAGCTTTGTGTTCATTTAGTACTGTAAGCTTTGTCTTTGCTGAAGAGAGTACACATTTTTGTCAACATGGACAACTGTAACGAGTGTACTAAAACTTATTTCAGTAGGAAATCACTAGGGCGTCACGTCAACTTAAAACACAAGGGGTAAGTACTGCTAACATAACTAGCTATATGTATAATTTGGTAAAATAAATCACATCATTCTTGTATTACCTATAATCCTGTATTTCAGGAATACTGAGACATTTTTGACCTCTACACCAACTGTGAATTCTCCTCTACAGTTCCGTGATACCACAGAAGAACTAATGCAGCTAGTACACAGTAACGCAAATGAAACACAGTCTTTGATTCCTGAGTGTCAATTTGAAACAGACGACAACCCCACAGGATAATCTACAAGAACTAAGTGCAAAACAAAATACCAGCAGTGGCTCTACGCCTAAGCGACGGGATTTACCCACACTTTGTGAATCCTTACAAGTGTACAGGTTGGGAAAAGACTGTTTTGTGAAACTGTTCCTTATACCCTTACTCTGATAAAAGAATTTACGGCAATCAACCTTTCCCCTGCTACTGTGTTGGGCATGAAAACAGCTGACGGGAACATACGCGAGGCCATAGACAAATCCACTAGTGGAAAAGAGATACACTTGTTTAGTCACCTTGGTGACAATATGTATGTTTCGTTAAGCAGACACTACGTATGTGTAGACATCAGAAACTTTCACGGCAGTCACAGCAGCGACAATGTCATACCTAGAAAACATGGAATATGCATGGCATTCTGGGAATACTACCAACTATCCAGTGTGTTGAAGAAGTTCTAACATTGAACTGATATGTTGAGCTACTTGATTAAATGTTACAGGAATTGGCGTTTTCGTAAGACAGTGCGTGCAAACCCCCATTGAAACACTATATTATCAACTGTTAACAATGAACTAGATTCCTTAAGTATAGTATTTGACATGTTTCGTGACGGAAGAGTCACGTATTATAGAATTAAAGTACTGTTATTATTTAGCAAAGACTTGAGTTATAGATTGAACGACCTTATGTACATCAACAAATTTCATAAATTATTTCCTACGTTTGAATTGACTGATTGCTAACATTAATTTCAAAATTAAACACTTATAGTTAGTAAATACTAAAAGTTTTTGTTACTGGTTATCTATAAAGGTGTTTATACACTACACTGAGCAACGACACATCCCGTATCAGATAAAGATGTAGACATTGCTCAGTGATGCGTGAAAATCGGGTTTCTAATTTAGACAAACAAAATCATATACTGTTAATATTATCTGGGTTTTTTTTCTTCCTATTTTGGACATATGTGAATTTATAGCGTACAAATGTGGACACATATGGACGAGTAGTGGACACATACAAGTAGTGGACAAATAGTGGACAAGTAGTGGAAAAATAGTGGACAAAGGTGTACAAATAGTCAACAAAAGTGGACAATTATGGACAAGTAGTGGACAAATGGACAAATATGTACAAATAGTGAACACAGGTGACCAAATAGTGGACGAATATGGACAAAAGTGGACAAAATACATTCCAGAATTGTTAACATTAATTTTAGAATAAAAATATTTTAGCTGGTTATCCATAAAGGTGTTTATACACTACACTGAGCAACGACACATTCCGTATCAGCTAAAGATGTAGACACTGCTCAGTGATACGTGAACATCAGTGTAAACTCGTAACGGGCAATATATCTGAACAACAACTGTAAATATAGACGAAATAACAAACCCACACACTTAATATCATGTTTTTTTTTATTTCTATATATGTATTCAAAACATTTCATGTTCGTACTTACCTGTTTTGCAAGGTAGCGGCGCTTTACATAACATAAGGCGACGCTATCTTGTATTCCATAAGGCTACATAGCAAAATGACTGAAACGTCGAAAAATGAAAATATCCACACTGTGTTGTATCTTTTATTTTCACAGTAATCGTAAATACAATAAACTCAATCAATGCGCTCGATAAATTTCAATTGAATACCTACCAGTAATAATACACACATCACTGCTTAACCTCTACATACAAAAGCCGCACATGTAGTTAAAAATCCGTAAAATACACCTAAAAAACCCGGTATACAACAACATAATAGTATAGGGTAGTCCTTCTAAAAAAATAACATCTATTGCGTATCAAAAAGGATCCAAATACATTTCAAAATCGACTCTTACCCCAACTCACGCTCACGAGCAGAACCGATACACGTCACAGTCATGAGAGATAGTAACCAGGAAGTGGAAAGTTGTACACCAGGCAAAATACGAATGTCTGTTTTCATTGCGTGCAATTATTCATTACGTAATTCTTACTTTCGCTATTATTACAGTACAACTAGTTTAGTTATTTTTAAATATAACAACACGAATCGAACCACAATCTAAATTAATTATATAAACTATAGATAGTTATTCGACTATTAAAAGCGTTTGCCCCGAACCAAAAGCTTACGGTTAAAGGGACGTAACTCTTTTTGAAAAGGTTGACTCAATACACGTGGTACGAGTGAATATTAGTTACTATTCACAAAATGTATATCTTTTAGTGATGTTAACGAGTGTTAATTATCTATTAGTATTTTTAAATACATTGGTGCCTATAGGAGTATTAAATAACCCTCTGAAACAATCTTTTTTTAAACTACATTACCTGTAAATGCTTGACGGCATGCCGCCATATTGGTTCGCTGTGCTACGGCATGTAGCACACACTACAACACTGGAACTCTTATTAACAACTATTATTTTGTGCTGCTTACGAGTATTAATTATCGACTAATAACTTAAAATACGTTTGTACCTATATGAGTGATAAATAACATTCGTAAACATTATTTTTTAATCTACTTACTTGTAAATGTCAGGAGCCATATTTGTTCGCTAGTCCATGGTAAATCCCCACAACAACACGGGGAACCACTTATTAATTTCTGTTTTACCCTTCTTTTTTTTATTATTTTCAAAACTTCTCTTTTCGTAAATAAATAACTATTACATAAGAAATTAGAAAATATATTGCCCCAAATAAAAAAACTATAAATTATAGTTTTTGAAATCAAGCGAACCACAACTTTAACCCCACAACAACACGGGGGACCACTTATTATTTTATGTATATCACAGATTATTCATATTTACTTTTCACAGGGCTTAGATTAAACAAAACAGAAAGAGAAAAAAAAAATTGGCCTGAATGAACGGGCTTGCCGTACATATCAAACAGGTGCCCTATAGTTCATTCTTACATGTTTGCCACCAATCGTCTAGAAGAAGAACGAAGACTTGAGAAGGAAGCATGAAGAGAGAAGACCACACATTTGTATCTGCCTGATATTTTTATTGAGTCAAAGTAATAGCGATTTTCATTTCTGTATGCATTCTTTCCCCTCATGCAAGGGTTCGCAGGTCTGTCAAGCATTGCAGAGAGAGATAGACATTCCATGGATGCAATACCTGAAATCAGAAGGTAAAAAGTCAGAAACAAGGGGAGTTAATTCCGTCGGTAACACTAAAATTGATGACGTCACACGCAAAACCCCCCACATGATGAAGTGATGAAGATATGGGGTGTGATTGCTAAGGCGCTATCATGGATCCAAGATGGCAGATTTCCTTAGCAACCACCCCCCTGATCGTCATGTATTCATCACTGCGAGTCTGATTTCTCTGAGGTGACAGTTGGACCGCTGTCTATCTTGTTTTTTAACAGACCTAGTGAACCACCCAACAACCTTAAATTTAGAATGAACCGTACGTCCCGTGTAGGAGACTAGAAATGACCACGCTGACAACGTCTACCACCCGTGTATCCGAGTACACGTGATAACCTTCTTCTGATCGTGCCGCACGAGACAAATGATTCCCACTTCTACTGCCAACCGCGGGAATATTTGAGTCTCGCTCCACTGAGCGACTGGCATAAAATAATACAACGCAAATGTATAATTTGCCGCTAGCTCACCGAAAAAACGTAGAAAGAAATTACAAAAAAAGGAAAGAACGACGGAAAATAAAACAAAAAACTCGACCTCCCCCCCCCCCCCCCCCCCCNCCTTTAAACTTCAATCAAAAAGCCTCGGCGTTATGGAAGCAGGAACATCTTGACCATAGGACTGGGGGCTCCTCAGAAGAAATTGTTTACAATTTTTGACATATATCTCTTTTCTTGATGATTCATCCTCTATATCCAGGGGTTACGCTCATTTTGGCTCTCTTCACCCCTGGAATATGTCATAACGAAATCGAAGGCACAAAGATATCTGTGTGATTGGTGACATGTAAAAAAAACCCTGACCAATCGCTAGGCTGATATCTGTACTTTGAAGATTACAGAGGAGCGACACCCGACTTAAAAGCCAGTAAGTGTTACCGTTACGCGACCGACAGTTACTTTTGATGTAATGTACATCAACGGGTCGAACTAATCTTCTTGTCTCAGCAACAAGGTGGTGCACACTGTGCCATCAGTATTGCTATGACATATTCCAGGGGTGAAGAGAGCGAAAGTGAATGTAACCCCTGGATATCGAGGATGCTGATGATGCTGATGATGACGAAGATGACGACGACGACGATTTATCAAACGACAGAAAAGTTGCTTGAACACTAATGTACTTGTCGATTTGAATATCTATTGAATGTCGTCTCTTGTTACAAACATTCGTGATGCATTACCAAAATGGATGCATAAATATAACTGGCTAGTTCTGAAAAAAAAGTTCCATAACTATGACAGTTGTTTTTCGTACTTATGTTACTCTCGTCAGCTAATCGTCAAATTTTAGAAAAAAGATGTCCCGCTATTAAATCTTTAATCAAACAGCTGTCAGCTATGTGGAATCCCTGTTTAAAAGTTGTTTAACGGAGAAGCACTGGCCCAATATCGCTATAGTTATATACAAAACAAAAATTAGAGGTATTAATTTATATTCAAAAAATATATACATTGTACCCAAAAACTACAATTGTAGATTGGTATTACTGATAACATTCTGGTGACCATTGAAAAAAATGTCATCCACTGGCAAACATTTCCGATATATGGAGCGTGAAGGGAAAAATACTCATCCAATTATCCACTACGTTACACAGTTTATACTTAAGGCTACAATAAATAATTTATACTTAAACTAGCATTTTATTAAAACAAGGTTACAGTCAACCTCGGGGTCTGATAGTCTATCAGTAGATACAAGGTTACAGTCAACCTCGGGGTCTGATAGTCTATCAGTAGATACAGGGTTACAGTCGATCCGGGGACTAATAGTTCACCAGTAGCTACAAAGCTACTTTTTTCCCCAAGCTAAACGTGTTCAGTTGGTTCATGTATATAATGAGAAACATGTGTACGGGCATGACTGTAATCATTCCCTACAGTTTCCCTTCAGTGAACCCACATGAGCACTTGTGTCTAATGTAGAGTACTCAGTAGTCAGTTTACATGTGGGGGAAAGTATGTCTTCAGATTCAATGGAGCTCGTGTCTCTCAACAATTCCGATCTACCTAAAAGCTGCCAGAATGGACTAAATTACTCATCATTGGATGAAATCCTTGAACCAGATGCACAAAGTGTCAGCCAGGAGGAACGGACAAAAGACGATGACACTTTAACGTAAGTAAACACCTACCGATATGTACAATCAGAATCCCAAAGTGTATCGATACATTCAACACATTTATATTCTTTGATTGTATTATACTTTGTACAAGAATAATAAATAAATACTTTTGACTGTTTATAAGTAACACGTTTATGCAATTTAATTGTCTACCCTTTGTGCATTAATTCAGAGTACACAACACATTTATATTCATTTTGACACGAAACAGCTGATGTACATTGTATTGGTATATTTCTGATCAATACACAATCTTGCTTTGACCTACCAGCTAGTTTTACACACGCAAATCACCGAATCAATGTCATGTAAATTTCATAATATGATTGGCTAGTCTGAGACCTACTCCTCAAACAGTTGTTTATATTATGACACGACAAAATATTGGCCCGTTGAACCTACAAATTGATGACATCAGAGCTTAAATGATTATTTTATGACATAGTTAAATATTTTGTTGCTAAAACACAGGAACACCGCTACTTATGTTTTAACGTATTATTTACGCCGCTTTTTTAATATCATCGAGGTGAATGATAATGGAAAGTTTAAATTCGATAAATTTCTATATATTGAACGAAATTGATCATATTGGCCATTACCGCCAAAATGCATGAATCACAAATAGTTCTCTGTTCCAAAACGGAACAACAGGTTTGAGATATATTTCTTACTGCAAGTTCGCAATGCTAAGCATTTACAATTATGTTATTTGATATATTGATTATATTATTATATTATTCTTTGAATTGTAGAGATTTCCAAGGATTTATGCTTCTCATACCATCGTATATCGGCATTGGCTTTCTTGGTCTTCCTTATATGGTCAAGCTTCTGGGTATATGGGTAAAGTATACAACTTAACATAAAATATGTAAATCCTTCCTGAGTACACAATTGTATGTTTTCCCCTAATAAACGAATGAGACATTTCTGAATGCTGTTTCAAATGAAATATATCGAACTTGAAGAACAGAAAACATTTGTTAATCAAATGAAAAAATCACAATTTTTTTTTTACAGATCCATTGTTATTTTAATTTTAAAACCTTAAATGAAATATTATATAGTCATCACAAAACCTCATATTTGTTTTTATTAATCATTATACTTGTCTTTGGAGTGTATTTGTTAAGTTGCATTATTCTTTTTCACGTATGGCAACTTACCGATTCACAAGAAATTTGAATCATCTCATTTTAAGCTTTCTTTTAAATATGACACTTTAAAGTAAACAAAATGCGAGAAAATATTCTCAAGCATGAAAATTAACAAAAACAGGTTTCCACCGAGAGACAACAAAAAACAAGTTTTCTTCCTCTGTTACCTGAACGTTATTTAGACATATCTATATGATCTTTGTGTGACAATCATTATCAGCAAAATCTGGCAGGTCATATACCTAATGATATCCAATATTAATACTCCTTCAATTGTCCTGCTATTCTCGGGTGTTGAGCCATGACATGTTGGCCTATTTGTACTGAAGTTGTAGTAGACAAGATAAATATACCAGGATATCGTTTGTGTGTATAGACTGTGGTATATTTTGGTATCGCACCAGTGATTCTGAATAATGTAGATGCACGTTTCAGTTACTTTCATCAAGTTATAATGCATATTGTACTTCTGTATATACATTGTGTCAGCAGTTCGTATTTTTATTAAGTTTTCATAATATTAGACAACAAGAGGCCCTTGATTCCTGTATTAATCACCAGTTTATGATATGATTTGGTTTGTTGTGTGTTACGTCCTAGTAACAGCTATGGTCATTTTAGAGACGTGCAAGGTTTTATTAGTGGAGTAAAGCCGGATTACCTAGGGCAAAAACACCGACCTACGTCCAGTACCTGGCAACTGCCCCATGTGGGCCTCGAACCCGCGACACAGTGATGGAGGGCTAGTGGTAGCAGAATGATAGACGCCTTAAACACTCAGCCACCGCGAACCTCTGGCAAATGGTGTTGGCAAGATACATATTCAAAACTGAAGTGCTATTATTGTAATTAATAAAACGGCTAACGCAGTTGATACGGTATTCCAGAGCTTGCTCCGGATATTATGACTTCAGAGAGACTTAGATGTCAACTATCCACGAATGAAATTACAACACAGGGTTTCCAAAGATGCAGATTAATGAAGATTAAGGATACGTGTTATGGTCACCAGAAACATATTAAACTCGATGAAGGCGCTGGATATTTTCCCATTCTTTAGTTAAATCGATTTTTAACATATTTGATCTCTGTGATTTTGACGGTGTTAAAATCGTTTGCACGAAAAAAAGTTACTGTCCTTTCCAGCAAGCAAGCAAAACACAAAATAACATGAGAAACAACATTTAGGAAAATTTACATTTGACATTTTTTGATCATTGTAATACTTTGAAGTTGATATTTCATTATCTGTTGAAATAAAGATTGAAAACAGGTTCTTTTCTCTATAGGTTGGAAGTGGCGGACTTCTTTTCTACGGCTGTTTAACCGAGTTTGCAGCTTTGATTTTAGCTAGAAGTACCCAGCGTTTAACAAAAAGGTATAAAATATGTTTGACTTATTTTGCTTCAGAAAAGCATTAACTTGTCATCAGGTGATAATTAAATGTAATCAAAATACATACATGTTCCTTTAAAGCAACATCGGTGGTGATTTTACATATTGCGGGTCCGTATTCATACAAGCAATCAATATATCAATCAATCAACCGATCAATCAATAATTCCATTCAAGCCATTGATCACTTCTACAATTTCCTACTATGTTTGTTATTGCATGTCTCGTAGAACTGGTGAAAGATTTGGTGATATTGGGAAAGTAGTGGAGAAGAGTATGAAGCTGGGGCCCCCTTGTTTACAAAATCATGCCGGAAAATTCAAGTAAGTCGTAGCTTTTGTATTTTTTCTTTAACATTTTCTGTTTAAATAGTCGTAAATAAGATCAGTTCAAAACTGCATCTTTTCTTTACTGAAATGCATGTAGAAAAAAAATGAATAATTTTATCATTCAGTATAAAGTTACCTTTTCAAGAAAAAGATTATTGACAGTTTAGTTGACGTAAAAGTCAATTAAAAATATCATAACATAACAGCTGCTAAAACGCTGTCTACCTTTATATGATGTCATGTCTAATTAAATATTTTGCATGATATACAGAATCTTAAATCTTTGCAAGATCCTCTTTGTATATATTGAAGAGAAGCAATGTATTAGTATGCATACAAAGGGTTCAATTGAGAGTGGAGTATTACATAAATCAAGGGGGCATTTGAATACCCTACCATAGAAGTACGATCAAGATTTCATTAATAATAACTATTTGTATTATTTGTTGCAGATTTTCTATGAACTGCTCTATAATATTTACTTGTGGTCTGATAATACCCGATATGATTTCCGTTCTAAACCTGTTTGCAAAAGATGTAAGTAGACATGTGTTTTTATATAATTTATCTACCATGTTTCGTGCATTTTGCATCTGTAGCTGTTTGTTAAGGATTCTATGTCCGTTCATATAGTTTTCGATTCGTTGAATAATTCATTCATACAGTTGATATATATCCTTTTATGACACAAAACACAAGCAAATTACTATACCATTAGGCAGGCATGCAAAGCTTATTGAAAATAAATGGCATACTGTATTATGCTTGTCGTATTTTTAATTGTGATAAAACCATAAAAGACAGTTTAACCGATGCGTGAAGTGGGCCGAATGTACGAGTTATGACTCGATATGTTTATCACAATTAAATGTGTTTTGCCTTCCGAGCACTTATCAACTTTAAATTCACAACTTGTATGTTATGTTGTATTTTGTAATGTGGTACACGAGAAACTGAAGGTGGAACCAATGTCTGAACTTAGAGAGATGGTGCTAGATTAGGACTCGATACATTTACCACATTTTATTTATATCTCAAAGAAACTTTCCGCAAGCAGTATATTTTGTATTACTTAACTCTTTTATGGACATCGATTTGCAATTTTTGGATTGCAGTTTCCGAAATTTCCATTTAGTATGCAATACAAGAATATTGTGAACGCTACTGCTTATTTATGTATATGTTGATACGATGATGGTGCAAATGCATACTTAAATACCCACAAAACATCTTTAATTTGTCATGCGCAGGCCACTGTTCAGTTACATTATATTACAGCTACGTCCCAAATGTGTTTAGTTTTATAAATTATGCCATGTGTATAAATCAACCCTTACATTTATAGTACTGTCACAGATATCATCCTCGATACTGCAGAGGTTACGCTCACTTTTGCTCTCTGCACCCCTGGAATATGTCATAGCAAAATTGAAGGCACGAAGATAGCTCTTTGATTGGTCGAGATTCTGTTGATGTACATCAAAGGATCGAACTAGTCATCGAGCCTTCAATTTTGTCATGACATATTATAGGGATACTGAGAGCGTAAGTGAGCGTAACCACGGCCCTGGAGTATTGATGAAGTCACATATCTGTGGTCCACCACATGTGACACATTTTTTGTAGTGAACTATTGGTATTGATAAAACAACGATACTAAGTAACACATCTTACTAAGCGTAAAAGGTAATATAATTTTTGTCTTCCAAGGCTCTGCACTCATACGTTGATATAAGCGATACACTGTCCATAGCTGCTATTATGGTGCTGCTTCTTCCTCTCTTCTTAACCCGAAGAATCAACCTGCTCTCCCGTTTAGCAACAGCAGGGAACATTGCGTTACTTGGGATATTTATAATAACCTTCCAGTACATCAGCCGAGATCT
This sequence comes from Mizuhopecten yessoensis, assembly GCF_002113885.1. Lineage (NCBI taxonomy): Eukaryota > Metazoa > Mollusca > Bivalvia > Pectinida > Pectinidae > Mizuhopecten > Mizuhopecten yessoensis. The sequence goes on from NW_018406816.1 coordinate 757,284, forward strand.
TCCGGATATTAGCACGCGGCCAGCTAGCAAGCACTTAGACTTCATAACACTTACGTCATTTGCGAATGATGTGATGTATTCATATGGCGGTATAGTTATGGTAAGATATATATTCTCTATGATCTTATTTGATAAATCTACAAATTTTACTTAAACTCAATCACAGTTTCACATGGCGGCTAATATAATTTCGATGAAGATATTTCCTTTGCTTGTTATTACTTGTCCTTGTTCCATTGACTGTATACAAAAATAACGGTTTGATCGTACTTCAATTCACACGATTGACTGCATGCCCGTGACTGTTATATCTTTTTCGGGGAATTCCTCAAACATCGAAAATATACGATATTCTCCAGTTTGTCATTTCACCACTGGAGAACCATTCAAACACTGAATTAATGTCTGGTAAATGTCTCATCGACTTCAAATACCTCATCGATTTCTCTTAAATATCTCTGCATCTCTGGTCTTAGATAATGCCAATAAGGGTTCGAATGAAGATTAAGAAGAACTTTGACGGCTGGAATGGTTTGCTAGGACTTACGCTGGTGATTGTGATCTGCTTTCATGTTAGCACTGGATTTTTTGGATATCTTCAATTTGGGGAAATGACTCAAGTTAGTTTCATATTGAACCTGCCAAGTGGTATCTGGTGAGTATTACAGGTTAATAAATTATGATATTTCATGAGGATACCATCGATATGTATGACAGTGTTACAATTTAATTACCTGTATTATCCCATGGAGATATCTAACAGTTTGACAAGTGAATGACGTGTAATACCCTATGGGGGTTATCTGGCAATGACACAAGTTAATTACGTATTGAACCTTCCATGATTACAACTTGATTAAATATTATACTTCACGGGGTAATCTGGTAAGTGTTACAACTTATATACAAACAAAACTTGTTTATTTTATAATTCTAATTAAAGGGGAGATATGGGAAGTGTTTCAAGTTAATTATATATTGAACATTCCGCGCAATAACTTGAACCCTTTCATAAAAATGAATCAAAAATAGAATATGAATCATTTACAAACCATGATTTGAACTCAGAATCGCTGAAACGTGGACATGTATTGAAACAAATATAAAACACAGAAATAAGATGAAATAATATATCTTCACAAATTAAGGTGAAGAAATTTACAAATCGAAAATTAAAAAGTACGCACTCTCCTTTCCGATGTATTGTTCATCTATATTTAAACGATATCAAAAGTTGTGTCCAACCATTTGCTAACAGCATACAAAAGAATATGGTCAGCCTAAATAAAATCACAACACTTACACAGATTGAAACCATATAAAACAAGCTGTTTGAGGCAAAACACGGTTCTTGTTGGTCTTGTTGACTCATGAATGTGGTTTTAAGACATATATCTTATATTTCAGGATATACAAGTCTTTGAAGATTCTATCTTTTCTCATGATTTACTGCACAATGGGGATGAATGTGTTTATGGTAGTCGAACTCATTTGGACAAACTTAAAGGACAGATTCAGTATGGAATGCATTCAGAAATACGGTGAATACATTTGTCGAGTCATGCTGTTGATTCTATGTTGTAAGTATAATACCAAAGCGAGTAGGAGAGACTGGGTGTTCAGGTACCGTGTACATATACCATTGCCAAAAAACTGCAAATACTCATAGGAAACTGTTTTCATGACTATAGCTTGTGAATCATTTCTGAAAAGAAGCCCGATACCGTTGCGGGACTTTTAAGGAGAAATAATTAAGATGAAGGAAACAAACCATAATCAACATCAGTGTAACGTAGTGAGATTGAATTAAGCGGGAATAGACCGGGATTCGAACCCTGAACCTCAGTTTGTAATGTTATTGCTCTATCCGACGTACTACATAGTCAACAAAAGTGTATTTGCAACAGTCCTCCGCAAAACAAAATTAAGGGGAGGAAACTGTTTATACGAAAATACTAGTGAAATAGAGATCGATAAGCAGAACATTCGATATGATATACATTAAAATTATTAATTAAATATATTATATTAATATATTAATTCACTTCACTTGAAGGTTCTTTTACAATGTTGGTCCCAGAGTTTCAGCTGCTGATGTCATTGACGGGGTGTTTTGGAGCCTTTTTCCAAAATTGTATTGTTCCTCCTGCAATCGCAATATTGACACTTTATGGCGAAGAGGAACCAACATCACTTTGTGACAAAGTTGATAGAAGATTGACCGTGATATTGTGTGTGATAGTACTTATTTTTGGAATATATTCGCTAATTGCGGGGATCGGCGTTGCTGTATACACGACTGTGTGTCATTTTGTTTTGTAAATAGTGTGCATGTGCGCGCGGGAAGGAAGTGGAGCAACACGCGGTAGTGAGTGTTTGTGTTTTGATATACCGTATTTTTTCACGTATTGCCCGCTCCGTTATAAAGCCCGCCCATCGCAAGATGTCATCTTTAGGAAAGGAGTCTACAGATAACCCGTCCTGGGAGATTGTCCACGGGTAATCTACTACTTAAAACCTATTGTATGCAATGAATAACAGGTTCACTTCGAACCTCAGGAACATAAAGTTGTCAGCTGTTCTTTTCTAGAAATGTTATAATAATAGCAATTGTTGAGTTTTTCGCTCTATTGGACACTGTAGAACACAACATAATACATATAAACAATTTTATGTGAAGGCGAAATTAACACTGGGCGAATAAATATGTTACCGGCGTAGACAAAGTCGTCCGCGGCCAGCATACTCAACATTTTAACGACTCTATGAAGAAAATGTTCAACGGAAAATTCTTTACAGGTAACATTTCAGTTCTTTTTCACCAATAAATTTCTAGTGTTTGCATGTTTGATTTGTATCTACACGCATCTTCGAAAACAACGTAATTTAACGATGACATATGTCAGGAGCAATCGAATTCTTCATATTACTGTCGATATGAGATATTGTCAATACATTATACCTCGCTATACTGTCAACTTTTGTCCAGATATGTGGGTTGGCGCCTCCTCGGTATTCCAAGGGTTACGCTCACTTTCGCTCTCTGCATCCTTGGACTATGTCATAGCAAATTTGAAGGCACGCGGCTAGCTATTTGTTTTGTCTCATGTAGAAGAAAAAAAACTAAAAAAATCAAATGTGTGAAAACGGGGGCAAAATATCCTTAATCTAGCTTACCGGATCCATTTTACTTTTGTAAATTGTTTGAAATTTCAAAAGTTTTTTGATTTTAAATCTGTGCTGTAATTTTAACTCATTTGCCTTCGCTACATTGATCGTCAATATTGGTGAAGATCATTCACTTAAAAATGGGTCTTAGCGCCTTATTGCACCGAGATGCAGGCAAAATACTTATGTTTCATTATTAAAAAATCGTAGGATCGTAAACATGCCTCAAGGTATTTTATTTAAATAAAATCGATAGTTTCCAAATCGAGGAAGCTATACGGCAAATGATGTAACAGTTTACAGTTCATTTTATCCATTAAATTTTCGTGATTTCATAGTAGGCCAATGTCAGTTATTTATATATATTGGACAGGATTTCTGTTCAGCAAGCAGAAAATAAAGACAGGTGGCTCCTTAGATGAAGTTGTTTACAATTTTCGACACATTCATCTCTTTTCTTGATGATGGATTCTCTGTATCCAGTGGTTACGCTCACTTTGGCTCTCTTCACCCCTGGAATATGTCATAGCGAAATCTAAGACACAAAGATATGTGTTCATTGGTCACATGTAAAAAAACACCTGACCAATCGCTAGGCTGATACCTGTCTTTTGAAGATTACACAGGAGCGACACCCGACTTAAAAGGCAGTAAGTTTTACCGTTACGCGACCGTCAGATACTTTTAATGTACATCAAAGGATCGAACTAGCCTTCTTGTCTCAGCAACAAGGTGGCGCACAATGTGCTTTCAATGTTGCTGTTTTTCTTGTTACGAACATTCGTGATGAAGTACCAAAATGGATGCATAAACATTACAACTGGTTAGTTTTAAAAAATATATTTCGTCGCCTGATGGCAAACAACGATATCGATCACTCGACGCTGTATTAATGTTACTCTCGTTAGCCAATCGTTAAAATTTAGAAAAAAGGTCTCGTTATTAAATTTTTAATTAAATAGGCTTGAAAACAGCTGTCAGCGATGTGGAATCCCTATTTAAAAGTTGTTTAACGGAGAAGCACTGGCACAATAGCGCTACAGTTATATACAAAACAAAATTAAAGGGATTAATTTATATACAAAAATCATAAACATTGTACTAAAAGAAATACAATTTTAGATTGGTATTACTTATAACATTCTGGTGAACATTGAACAAAATGTCAGCTACGGGCAAAAAAAATTCGATTAATGGCCATTTCGTCCATTTACGACTTATCAGTGATAATTTAGGTCAAAATAGTTAAAATTCATGCTTAATTTATCCGAAAAACATGTAAAATACAGCGTGAAGGGAAATATACCTATCCACTACGTTACAGTTTCTACTTAAGGCTACATAAATAATTCATACTTAAACTAGCATTTCATGAAAATAAAGTTAGAGCCAACCCCGGGGACTGATAGTCTATCAGTAGATGAAAGATTACAGCCGATTCGGGGACTAATAGTACACCAGTGGATATAAGGATACGTCCAACCTCGGGACTGATTATCCACCAGTATATACAAGGCTACGTCAAACCCCGTGGACTGCTAGTACACCAGTAGCTAAAAGGTAACGTCAATCATCGGTGACTGTTAGTCCACCAGTAGCTACAAAGCTAGTCAAACCTCGGGGACTGATAGTCAACCAGTAGCTACAAGGCCAAGTCAAACCTCGGAGACTGTTAGTACACCAGTAGCTACAAAGCTACAATGTACGCCAAACCCTATGGCTTTTAGTACACCATTAACTTCAAGGCTAAGTCAAACCTCCGGAACTGTTAGTACGCCAGTCGCTACAAGGTAACGTCAAACCATAGGGATTGATAGTACACCAGTAGATACAAAGCTACGTCCTACATCGGGGACTGATAGTACATCAGTAGATACAAGACTACGTTAAACCTCAAGGACTGTTAGTACACCAGTAACTTTAAAGCTACGTCCAACCTCAGGGACTGTAAGTACACCAGTAGATACAAGGTTACAGCCAACCATACGGAATGAAAGGCCACCAGTAGCTACAAGGCTACGTTAAACCTCAGGTACTATTAGTACACCAGTACCTACAAAGCTACAATGTACGTCCAACTCTGTCACTTTTAGTACAACATTAGCTGTCCTTCTGTAACATATATATTGTAAGCGGAACAGATGTTTGTGTGTTTTTTCCCAAGCTAAACGTTTGAAGTTGGTTCATGCATTTAATTGGATACATATGTACAGGCATGACTGTAATCATCCCCTACATTTTCTCTTCAGTGAACCCATATTAGCACTTGCGTCTAACGTAGAGTACTCAGTAGTCAGTGTACATGTTGGGGGAAGTATGTCTTCAGATTCAATGGAGCTCGTGTCTCTCAACAATACCGATCTACCCGAAAACTGTCAGAATGGACTCCATTACTCGTCATTGGATGAAATCCTTAAACCAGATGCACAAAGTGTCAGCCAGGAGGAACGGACAAAAGACGATGACACTTTAACGTAAGTAAACACCTTCCGATATGTCCAATCAGAATCCCCAAGCGTATCGATATATTCAACCCTATATATTCTTTGATTGTATTATACATTGTACAAGAATAATAAATCAATACTTTTGACTGTTTATAAGTAACACGTTTATGTAATTTAATTGTCTACCCTTTGTGCATTAATTCAGAGTACACAACACATTTATATTCATTTTGACACGAAACAGCTGGTATATTCCTGATCAATACACAATCTTGCTTTGACCTACCAGCTAGTTTTCTATCACGCAAATCACCGAATCAATGTCATGCAAATTTCATAATATAATTGGCTAGTCTGAAACTTACTCCTCAAACAGTTGTTTATATTATGACACGACAAAATGTTAGCCCGTTGCACCTACAAATTGATCACATCAGAGCTTGGTTAATTATTTTATGACATAGTTAAATATTTTGTTGCTAAAACACAGGAACACCGCTACTTATGTTTTAACGTATTATTTACGCTGCTTTTTTAATATCGTCAAGGTGAATGATAATAGAAAGTTTAAATTTGATAAATTTGTAATATTTATCAAAATTGATCATATTGGCAATTACCGCCAAAATGCATGAATCACAATAGTTCTCTATTCCGAAACGGAACAACAGGTTTGAGATATATTTCTTACTGCAAGTAGGCAATGCTAAGCATTTACACCTATGTTATTTGATATATTGATTATATTATTATATTATTCTTTGAATTTTAGAGATTTCCAAGGATTTATGCTTCTCCTACCATCGTATATCGGCATTGGCTTTCTTGGGCTTCCTTACATGGTCAAGCTTCTGGGTATATGGGTAAAGTATATAACTGAACATAAAATATGTAAATCCTTCCTGTGTACACAATTGTATATGTTCCCGTAATAAACGAATGAGACATTTCGGAATGCCAGAACAGAAAACATTTGTTTATCAAGTGAAAAAATCACATTCTTTTTACAGATCCATTAATTTATTTTATTTTTAAACCTTTAATGTTATATTATATGGTCATCACAAAACCTCATATTTGTTTTTATTAATTATTATACTTGTCTTTGGAGTGAATTTGCTAAGTTGCATTATTCTATTTCACTTACGGCAAACAACCGATTCACAAGACATTTGAATCATCTCATTTTAAGCTTCCATTTAAATATGACACTTTAAAGTAAACAAAATTCGAGCAAATATTCATCAACATGAAAGTTAACAAAAACAGGTTTTCACCGAGAGTCAACAAAAAAAATTGTCCACCTCTGTAAGCTGAACGTTGTTCAGACATATCTATATGATCTTTGTGTGACAGTCACTATCAGCAAAATCTAGCAGGTCATATACCTAATGATATCCAATATTAATACTCCTACAATTGTCCTGCTGTTCTCGTGTGTTGAGCCATGACATGTTGGCCTATTTGTGCTAAAGTTGTAGTCGACAAGATAGATATACTAGGACCCCAACTGTGGTATAATTTGGTATCGCGCCAGTGATTCTGGATAATGTAGATGCATGCTTCAGTTACTTTCATCGAGTTAAAATACATCTTATACTTCTGTATATACATTGTATCAGCAGTTCGTATTTTTATTAAGTTTTCATAATATTAGACAACAAGAGGCCCTTGATTCCTGTATTAATCACCAGTTTATGATATGGTTAGGTTTGTTGTGTTTTACGTCCTAGTAACAGCTATGGTCATTTTAAAGACGTGCAAGGTTTTATTAGTAGAGGAAAGCCGGATTACCTAGGGAAAATACACGACCTACGGCCAGGAATTGGCAACTGCCCCATGTGGGCCTCGAACCCGCGACCCAGTGATGGAGGGCTAGTGGTAGCAGAATGGTAGACGCCTTAAACACTCAGCCACCGCGAACCCCTGGCAAATTGTGTTGGCAAGATACATATTCAAAACTGAAGTGCTATTATTGTAATTAATAAAACGGCTAATGCATATTGAGTTATAAGTTCTATTTTATTTCATAAATCTCTACATTTGCACATGCCGTACATTATGATAGCTGCAAGCTACAGCCCAAGTTATAATTAAAGCATCCTGTCTTGATAATAACATCCCTACTTCCCCACCAACGGCGTCGCGGTTGATACGGTATTCCAGAGTTTGCTCCGGATATTATGACTTCCGAGAGACTTAGAATTGCAAATAGGGTTTTCAAAGATGCAGATTAATGAAGATTAAGGATATGTTTTATGGTTGCCAGAATCATAATATACATGAAGGCGCTGAATATTTCCCCATTCTTTAGTTAAATCGATTTTTAACATATTTGATATCTGTGATTTTGACGGTGTTAAAATCGTCTGCACGAAAAAAAGTTAATGTCCTTTCCAGCGCGCAAGCAAAACACAAATAACATAAGTAACAACATTTAGGAAAATTTACATTTGACATTCTTTTATCATTGTAATAGTTTGAAGTTGGTATTTTGTTTAGTTATATCTTTCATTATCTGTTGAAGTAAAGATTGAAAACAGGTTCTTATTTCTATAGGTTGGAAGTGGCGGACTTCTTTTCTACGGCTGTTTAACCGAGTTTGCAACTTTAATTTTAGCTAGAAGTACCAGGCGTTTAACAATAAGGTATTAAATATGTTTGACTTATTTTCCTTCAGAAATGCATTTACTTGTCATAAGGTGATAATTAAATGTAATCAAAATACATACATGTTCCTTTAAAACACCATCGGTTGTGATTTTACATATTGTGGGTCCGTATTCATACAAGCAATCAATCAATCAATCAATCAACCAATCAATCAATAATTCCTTTCAAGCCATTGATCTCTTCTACAATTTCCTACTAATTTTTTTTTATTTCATATCTCGTAGAACTGGTGAAACATTTGGTGATATTGGGAAAGTAGTGGAGAAGAGTATGAAGCTGGGGCCCCCTTGTTTACAAAATCATGCCGGAAAATTCAAGTAAGTCGCAGCTTTTGTATATTTTCTTTAACATTTTCTCTTTAAATAGTCGTAGAAATTAACGATCAGATCAGTTCAAAACTGCAACAGGTTCCATGTTTTAAAAATGACATTTCCAAAGAATCTCTTCTGGGGAAATCTTGCAACCAAATCATTTGTCATCTTTTCTTTATTTAATGCATGAAGAAAAAATGAATAATTTTATCATTCAGTATAAAGTTACCTTTTCAAGAAATAGTGCTATTGACAGTTAAGTTGACGTAAAAGTCAATTAAAAATATCATAATATAACAGCTGCTAAAACGCTGTCTACCTTTATATGATGTCATGTCTCTATAGTTTTTGATTTATCGCCTTTTTTATATTTTGTCGTTCTATATATATTCAACAAGTCAGAATTAAAGTATTGTTATTATATGATTAAATATTTTGTATGATATACAGAATCTTAAATATTTGCAAGATCCTCTTTGTATATATTAAAGAGAAGCAATGTATTAGTATGCATACATAGGGTTCAATTGAGAGTGGAGTATTACAAAAATCAAGGGGGCATTTTAATACCCTACCATAAAAGTACGATCAATATTTCATTAATAATAACTATTTGTATTATTTGTTGCAGATTTTCTATGAACTGCTCTATAATATTTACTTGTGGTCTGATAATACCCGATCTGATTTCCGTTCTTAACATTTTTGCAAAAGATGTAAGTAGACATGTGTTTTTACGTAATTTATTGACTCTTTTTCGTGCATTTTGCATTTGTAGCTGTTTGTTAAGGATTCTATGTCCGTTCATAATGTTTTCGATTCGTTGAATAATTCATTCATACAGTTGATATATATCCTTTTATGACACAAAACTCAAGCAAATCACTATACCATTAGAATCAGAATGAAGCAGGCATGCCAAGCTAATTAAAACAAATATGGCATGGTCGTATTTTTCATTGTGATAAAACCATAAAAGACGGTTTAACCGATGCGTGAAGTGGGCCGAAAGTACGAGATGGTTATGACTCGATATGTTTATCACAATTAAATGTTTTCTGCCTTTCGAGTATTTATCATCTTTATATACACAACTTGTATGCTATATTTTATTTTGTAATGTGGTGCAGCAAGAAACTGAAGGTGGAACCAATGTTTGAACTGAGAGAGATGGTGCTAAATTATGACCCGATACATTTACCACATATTATTTATATCTCAGAGAAACTTTCTGGAAGCAGTATATTTTTTATTACTTAACTCTTTTATGGACTTCGATATGTAACCTTGGATGGCAGTTTCCGAAATTTATATTTAGTATAAAATACAAGAATATTGTGAACACTACTGCTCATTTAGATATATTTTGATACGATGATGGTGCAAATATATACTTAAATGCCAACAAAACATCTTTAATTTGTCATGCGCATGCCACTGTACAGTTACATTAAATTACAGCTACGTCCCAAATGTGTTTAGTTCTATAAATCATGCCATGTGGATAAATCAACCCCTACATTTATAGTACTGTCATAGATATCATCCTCGATACTGCAGGGGTTACGCTCTCTGCAACCCTGGAATAAGTTATAGCAAAACTGAAGGCACGAAGATAGCTGTTTGATTGGTCTCAGGTGACAAAAAAATGATCAATCATTATATTTCATTATATCCATGAGATTTTCGTGATTTTAGTGTAGGTCAAGGTCAGGTATTTTTACATATTTGACAGGACTTCTGTTCTGTTATAATTCAAGTTATAAAACATATACGAAAATCCTTACCACAAGACGGGCAGCTCCTTAGAAAAAGTTATTTACAATTTACAACACTTTTCATGACGATGCATCCTCGATATCCAGGGGTTACGTTCACTTCCTCTCTCTTCACCCCTGGAATATGTCATAGCAAAATCGAAGGCACAAAATAGCCGTTTGATTGGTCTCGTGTTAAAAAAAAACTGACCAATCGCCAGGCTGATACATGTCCTTTGACGATTACATAGGATCGACACCCGACTTCAAAGCCAGCCAATTTTTACCGTTACGCAACCGCGAGATTCTTTTGATGTACATCAAAGGATCGAACTAGTCACCTTGTCTCATCCACAAGATGGTGCTCATCAAGCCGTCAATTTTGGCATGACATATTCCAGGGGTGCAGAGAGCGTAAGCGAGCGTAACTCCGGTCCTGGAGTATGGAGGAAGTCACAGAGCTATTGTCTATCAGCAGTGACACATTAATTGTAGAGAACTATTGGTATTGATAAAACAACTATACTAAGTAACAAATCTTACTAAGCGTAAAAGGTACTATTACATTTGTCTTCCAAGGCTCTACACCCTTACGTCGATATAAGCGATACACTGTCCATAGCTGCTATTACGGTGCTGCTTCTCCCTCTCTTCTTAACACGAAGAATCAACCTACTCTCCCGTTTAGCAACAGCAGGGAACATTGCGTTACTTGGGATATTTATAATAACCTTCCAGTACATCTGCCGAGATATTCCGGATATTAGCACGCGGCCATCTAGAAAGCACTTAAACTTCATAACACTAACGTCATTTGCGAATGATGCGATGTATTCATATGGCGGTATAATTCTGGTAAGATGTATATTTTCTTTGATCTTATTTGATAAACTTACACATTTTACTTAAACTGAATTACAGTTTTACATGGCGGCTAATATTATTTCGATGCAGATATTTCCTTTGCTTGTTATTACTTGTCCTTGTTCCATTGACTGTATATAAAAACAACGGTTTGATCGCATTTTTATTAGTCAAATACACACGATTGACTGCATGCCGGCGACTGTAATATCTTTTTCGGGTAATTCCTCAAACATCGAAAATATACGATATTCTTCAGTTTGTAATTTCTCCATTTGAGAACCATTTATGCATTGAATTAATGTCTGATAAATGCCTCATTGATTTCAAATATCTTTTTGTTTCTCTTAAATATCTCTGTATCTCTGGTCTTAGGTGATGCCAATTAGGACGCGAATGAAGATTAAGAAAAACTTTGATGGCTGGAATGGTTTGCTAGGACTTACGCTGGTGGTTGTGATCTGCTTTCATGTTGGCACTGGATTTTTTGGATATCTTAAATTTGGAGAAATGACTCAAGTTAGTTTCATATTGAACCTCCCAAGTGATATCTGGTGAGTATTACAGGTTAATAAATTATGATATCTCATGAGGATAACATCGATAATATACATGACAGTGTTACAATTTAATTACCTGTATTATCCCAAGGAGATATTTAACAGTTTGACATGTGAATGACATGTAATATCCTATGGGGGTTATCTGGCAATGACACAAGTTATTTACGTATTGAACCTTCCATGATTACAACTTGATTACATATTATACTTCACGGGGTAATCTGGTAAGTGTTACAACTTATCTACAAACAAAACTTGTTTATTTTATATTTCTAATAAAAGGGGAGATCTGGGAAGTGTTTCAAGTTAATTATATATTGAACATTCCGCGCAATAACTTGAACCCTTTCATAAACATGAATCAAAAATAGAATATGAATCGTTTACAAACTCAGAATCGCTGAAACGTGGACATATATTGAAACAAATATAAAACACAGAAATAAGATGAAATAATATATCTTCACACATTAACGATATATTTTTCATCTATATTTATACGATATCAAAAGCTTTGTGCAACAATTTGCTAATAGCATACAATAGAATATGCTCAGCCTAAATAAAGTCACAACACTTACACAGATTGAAACCATATGAAACAAACTGTTTGAGGCAAAACACGGTTCTTGTTGGTCTTGTTGACTCATGAATGTGGTTTTAAGACATATATCTTATATTTCAGGATATACAAGTCTTTGAAGATTCTATCTTTTCTCATGATTTACTGCACAATGGGGATGAATGTGTTTATGGTAGTCGAACTCATTTGGACAAACTTAAAGGACAGATTTAGTATGGAATGTATTCAGAACTACGGTGAATACATTTGTCGAGTCATGCTGCTGATTCTATGTTGTAAGTATAATAACAAAGCGAGTAGAAGAGACTGGGTGTTCAGATACCTTGTACATATACCAGTGCCAACAAACTGCAAATACTCATAGGAAACTGTTTTCATGACTATAGCTTTGTGAATCAGCCCCTTACCGTTGCGGGACTTTTATGGAGAAATAATTAAGATGAATGAAACAAACCATAATCAACATCAGTGTAACGTAGTGAGATTGAATTAAGCGGGAATAGACCGGGATTCGAACCCTGAACCTCAGTTTGTAATGCTATTGCTCTATCCGACGTACTACATAGTCAACAAAAGTGTATTAGCAACAGTCCTCGCAAAACAAAATTAAGGGGAGGAAACTGTTTATACGAAAATACTAGTGAAATAGAGATCGATAAGCAGAACATTCGATATGATATACATTCAAATTATTAATTAAATATATTATATTAATATATTAATTCACTTCCTTTGAAGGTTCTTTTACCATGTTGGTCCCAGAGTTTCAGCTGCTGATGTCATTGACGGGATGTTTTGGAGCCTTTTTCCAAAATTGTATTGTTCCTCCTGCAATCGCAATATTGACACTTTATGGCGAAGAGGAACCAACATCATTTTGTGACAAAGTTGATAGAAGATTGACCATGATATTGTGTGTGATAGTACTTATTTTTGGAATATATTCGCTAATTGCGGGGATCGGCGTTGCTGTATACACGACTGTGTTTCATATTGTTTTGTAAGTCGTGTGCATGTGCGCGTGGGAAGGAAGAGGAGCAACACGCGTAATGAGTGTGTGTGTATTTTTTAACGTATTACCCACTCTGTTATAAACCCGCCCATCTCGAGATGTCATCTTAAGGAAAGGAGTCTACAGATAACCCGTCCCGGTAGATTGTCCGCGGGTAATCTGCTACTTAAAACCTATTGTTTGCAATGAATAACAGGTTCACTTCCAACCTCAGGTACATAAAGTTGTCAGCTGTTCTTTTCTGGAAATGTTATGATAATAGCAATTGTTGCTTTCGATTTAGATTGAATTATGAGTTTTTCGCTCTTTTAGACAATGCAGAACACACCACAATACAATTAAACAATTTGATGTCAAGGCGAAATAAACACTGGGCGAATCGATATTTTACCAGCGTAGACAAAATCGTCCACGGCCAGCATGCTCAACATTTTAACGACTCTATGAAGAAAATTTTCAACGGGAAATTCTTTACAGGTAATATTTCAGTTCTTTTTCACCAATAAATTTCTAGTGATGGCATGTTTGATTTGTATCTGCACGCATCTTCGAAAATAACATAATTTGACAATGACATATGTCAGGAGGAACTGAATTCTTCATAATACTGTCGATATAAGATATTGTCAATACATTGTACCTCGCTATACTGACAACCTTTGTCTAGCTATAGGGGTTGACGCTCTCTGCATCCCTGGACTATGTCATAACAATTCGAAGGCATGCGACTAGCTTTTTATTTTGTCTCAGGTGAAAAAAAAAAAAACACTAAAAAAAATCAAATTTGTGAAAACGGGGGCAAAATATCATCAATATATCTTACCGGATCCATTTTAATTTTGTAAATTGTTTGAAATGTCAAAACCTTTTTGTTTTCAGTTATTCATATTTATTGGCTAGGATTTCTGTTCAACAAGCAAAAAATTAAATACGAATTTCATGACCACAAGACTGGTGTCTCCATAGAAGAAGTTGTTTACAATTTTCGACAAATTCATCTCTTTGCTTGATGATGCATTCTTTATATCCAGTGGTTACGCTAACTTTAGCTTTCTTCGCCCCTGGAATATGTCATAGTGAAATCGAAGACACAAAGACATGTGTTTATTGGTCACATGTAAAAACAACCTGACCAATCGCTAGGCTGGTACCTGTCTTTTGAAGATTACAGAGGAGCGACACCCGACTTAAAAGGCAGTAAGTTTTACCGTTACGCGACCGACAGATACTTTTAATGTACATCTAAGGATGGAACTAGTCTTCTTGTCTCAGCAACAATGTGCTTTCAATATTGCAGTGGCATATTCCAGGGGTGAAGAGAGCGAAAGTGAGTGTAAACCCTGGCTATCGATGATATTGATGATGCTGATGATGACGAAGATGACGACGACGACAATTCATCAAACGAAAAGTTGCATGAACACTCTGGGCCTAATGTACTTTTCGATTTGAATATCTCTTTTATGTCGTTTTCTTGCTACGAACATTCGTGATGAAGTACCAAAATGGATGCATAAACATTACAACTGGTTAGTTTAAAAAAAATATGTTTCGTCGCCTGATGGCAAACAACGATATCGATTACTCTACACTGTTAAAATTTAGAAAAAAAGGTCTCGTTATTAAATTTTTAATTAAATAAGCTTAACCCCCCCCCCCCCCCCCCTTACAACAAACAGCTGTCAGCGATGGCGATGGTGAATCCCTATTTAAAAGTTGTTTAACGGAGAAGCACTGGCCAAATAGCGCTACAGCTATATCCAAAACAAAATTAAAGGGATTAATTTATATGCAAAAAATATAAACATTGTATAAAAAAACAACACAATTTTAGATTGGTATTACTCATAACATTCTGGTGAACATTGAAAACAATGTCACCCACTGGCAAACAGCGTGATTTTAATAACTTAATTTTAAGACCTATTCCCCCTTAATTTTGGACTTTTTGTAAAAAATTCAAGACATCAGCAATTATTTAGAGAACAGAGCCAAAAACAGACACAAAAGTAAAGACTAAAGACTAATCACTGCTGGGAGCTCTGTGTCCAAGAACCTAGATAAAGATAAAAAAAGACATGATTGTGGTGTAAAATTCAAAAGAAAAATAAGAAGAAATTTATGTGAAAGGCAGAGTTATAATTGAGAAAAAGAAATGAAACATTAAAATATTGAGTACTTTAAAAAAAAATGTTTTTTGTTATTTGTTAATAAATATCTTACAAGAAAGAAACACACAGACACACAGACAGATACACAGACACACAGACACACAGACGCACAGATACACAGACACACAGACAGACACACAGACACACTGACAGACACACAGAAAGAAAGATAAATAAATAGATTATTAATAAAAAAAAACAGGTTCATATCAGAGATGACTGACCTTCAAAATCATGACGTCACAGTCCCCCCTCGGGAAATCCTCCTTCAGCAATCTATAATGTACCATCTGTGACAGTCCGAGAACTCTGTGTTGTTCTGTGTCCATTTGACCATCTAACCACAATACGCACATATCCTCCCTGGTCCATGGGCCCCTTCCACGCTCTATATGGGTGTATATTTCCATCATAGTATCCTCTTGCAGCTAAATTTCCCTCTAAATTCTGCCAAAACACATCAATGACTAGATTCACAACCAGAAATATGCTGGTGGGTCCCATCATCTGGTTTCTAGGGACGCTTGATTGGTGTAAAACGTCGTATTCTGCATCTTTCTATAAGGACCGCAGACATAAATGATTTCCCATAGACAATAGTGTTAACGTTTACCACTGTCCTGGTTAAATGGGGTTATCCACACTGGTTTACCTGCCCTCATTTTGAAGAATATCATCTCACACAACTGTAAATAAAATATTTAAAAATTCTGCCAATTTGAACCTTTTTTTATATGGGGCCGCCATCTTGTATTTAATTCGGCACCAAAAATCGAACAAAATTTACAACAAATTACACACTTGATAAAATCACCCGGGCAAAAGCAGACTTTTTTCTTTTTTATGCATATTACATCTATATATATTGTTCAACCCACACATAAAACTTTTGAAACTGCTGCCACCTAAATATCCAACCAGCAGGCCCCGAGGCATTCACCTTCCTATTAAATCTTCTGCCCAAAAGGGAAAAACCCATAATCTATTTTTGATTTGGTTCCGTTGTCCCTAAAGGCTAAGTCAAACCTCGGGGATTGTGAGTACACCAGTAGCTACAAAGCTACGTCCTACATCGGGGACTGATAGTACACCATTAGCTACAAGGTTACGTCCAACCAAAGGGACTGATTGTCCACCAGTAGATACAAAACAAAATATAATATCCGAAATGTTTAATATACTATAAAATAGATTAATTTGCATATCAGTTTTTACAATCAGTATTGATAAATCACAATGGCAAAGCAATTTAAAAATGAACCAATATCATTGTCGATAAAAATGTTAATCATTCAACTGTCCGTATGTAACATATATATTGTCAGCGTACCACAACACGGAACAAATGTGCATTTCCCAAGCTAAACGTTTGAAGTTGGTTCATACATATAATTGGATACATATGTACAGGCATGACCGTAATCATTTCCTACAGTTTCCCTTCAGTGAACCTATATGAGCACTTGCGTCTAACGTAGAGTAGCTCAGTAGTCAGTTTACATGTAGGGGAAAGTATGTCTTCAGATTCCATGGAGCTCGTGTCTCTCAACAATACCGATCTACCTAAAAGCTGCCAGAATGGACTAAATTACTCGTCATTGGATGAAATCCTTAACCCAGATTCACAAAGTATCACCCAGGAAGAACGGATAAAAGACGATGACACTTTAACGTAAGTAAACACCTACCGATACGTCCAATCAGAATCCCCAAGCGTATCGATACATTCAACCCTATATTTCCATTGATTTTATTATACTTTGTACAAGAATAATAAATAAATACTTTTGACTGTTTATAAGTAACACGTTTATGTAATTTAATTGTCTACCCTTTGTGCATTAATTCAGAGTACACAACACATCTATACTCATTTTGACACGAAACAGCTGATGTACATTGTATTAGTATATTTCTGATCAATACACAATCTTGCTTTGACCTACCAGCTAGTTTTATATCACGAAAATCACCGCTTCAATGTCATGCAAATTTCATAATATAATTGGCTTGTCTGAAACGTACTCCTCAGTTGTTTATATTATGTCACAACAAAACATTAGCCCGTTGAAACAATAAATTGATGATATCAGATCTTAAATAATTATTTTATGACGTAGTAAACTATTTAGGTGATAAAACACAGGAACATAGCTACTTATTTTTTGACTTATTAATTACGCTGTTTTTTTTATATTGTCGAGGCTAATGATAATAGAAAGTTTATATTTGAAAAATTTCTATATATTTATTAATTGATCATATTGGCCATTACCGCCAAAATGCATGAATCACAATAGCCATCTGTTCTAAATAGAAAAATTTATCATTGCCTATTCAATCTGTTTATCACAACTTAATTATCACATTTTTATATATTCAATTAACATTAATTAACGTTAATTTGTATAATTGAAATTATGACATTCGAGAAATAAGCAAGGTCGAAACGGAACAACAGTTTTGAGATATATTTCTCACTGGGAGTCCGCAATGCTAAGCATTTAAAATTATGTTATATAATATTGATTGTATTATTATATTATTCTTTGAATTTTAGAGATTTCCAAGGATTTATGCTTCTCATACCATCGTATATCGGCATTGGCTTTCTTGGTCTTCCTTACATGGTCAAGCTTCTGGGTCTATGGGTAAAGTATATAACTAAATATAAATTATTTAAATCCTTCCTGTGTACACAATTGTATATGTTCCCCTAATAAACGAATGAGACATTTCGGAATGCCAGAACGGAAAATATTTGTTTATCAAATGAAAAAAATCACATTCTTTTTACAAATCCATTAATTTATTTTATTTTTAAACCTTTATTGATATATTATATAGTCATCACAAAACCTCATATTTGTTTTTATTATTTTTATTATACCCGCTTTAGAGTGTATTTACTAAGTTGCATTATTCTATTTTACTTACGGCAATTAACCGATTCACAAGAAATTTGAATCATCTCATTTTAAGCTTCCATTTAAATATGACACTTTAAAGTAAACAAAATCTGGGCAAATATTCATAAACATGGAAATTAACAAAAACAGGTTTTCACCGAGAGGCAACACAAAACAATTTTCCACCTCTGTAACCTGAACGTTGTTAAGACATATCTATATGATTTTTGTGTGACATTCATTATCAGCAAAATCTAACAGGTCATATACCTAATGATATTCAATGTTAATACTCGTACATTTTTCCTACTGTTCTCGTGTGTTGAGCCATGGCATATTGACCTATTTGTACTGAAGTAGAAGAAGTAGAGCACATATACTAAGAGACCGTTTGTGTTTAGAAACTGTTGTATCGCGCCAGTGATTCTTGATACTGTAGATGCACGCTTCAGTTACTTTCATCAAGTTATAACGCATTTTGTACACTGTATATACATTGTATCAGCAATAACCTTTTCACAAGATTAGACAACAAGTGACCCTGATTCCTGTATTAATCACCAGTTTATCATATGGTTTGGTTTGTTTGTGTTTAACGTCCTAGTAACAGCTATGGTCATTTTAAGTACGTGCAAGGTTTTATTGGCGGAGGAAAGCCGGAGTATCTAGGGAAAAACCACCGACCAGCGTACCTGCCACCACCCCAATTGGGCCTCGAACCCGCGACCCAGTGGTGGAGGGCTAGTGCTAGCAGAATGCCAGACGCCTTAAACACTCAGCTACCGCGACCCTGGCAAATTGTGTGGGCCAGATACATATTCAAAAAGTGCTATTATTGTAATAATAAAATGGCTAATCTAATGCAAATTGAGTTATAAGTTATATTTAAAAAATCTCATTACAACAGCTGCAAGCTACAGCCCAAGTTATAATTAAAGCATCCTGTCTTGATAATAACATCCCTATTTCTCCACCCACGGCGTTTATATGTCGCAGTTGCTACGGTATTTCAGAGCTTGCTCCAGATATCCTGATTTTCGTGATATATTTCGACTGTCGACGAATGTAATACAACACAGGGTTTCCAGACACGCAGGTTAATGAAGATTAGGAATACGTTTTATGGTCGCCAAAATCATATTTTACACGATGAAGGCGCTGAATATTTCCCCATTCTTTAGTTAAATTAATTTTTAACATATTTGATATGTGATGTTGACAATGTTAAAATTGTTTGCACAAAAACCTTACTGTCCTTTTCATAAAGCAATCAAAAAACAAAATAACATGAGTAACAACATTTGACATTTGACATTTTTTTCTTCATCTTAATATGGAATTAATATTTGTTGTTTAATTATACCTTTCTTTATCTGTTCAAATAAAGATTGCAAACAATGTTCTTTCCTCTATAGGTCGGAAGTGGCGGACTTCTTTTCTACGGCTGTTTAAACGAGTTTGCAGCTCTGATTTTAGTTAGAAGTACCCAGCGTTTAACAGAAAGGTAACACTCATGTTTGGCAAACCTTATTTTGCTTCAGAAATTGCATTTACCTGTTATTAAGTGATAATAAAATATAATCAAAATACATACATGTTACTTTAAAGCACCGTAGATGGTGATTTTACATATTGTGGGTCCGTATTCATACAAACAATCAATCAATCAACCAATCAATTAATGATCCATTCAAGCTATTGATCTCCTCTACAATTTCCTACTATGTTTTTTAATTGCATATCTCGTAGAACTGGTGAAAGATTTGGTGATATTGGGAAAGTAGTGGAGAAGAGTATGAAACTGGGGCCCCCTTGTTTACAAAATCATGCCGGAAAATTCAAGTAAGTGGCAACGTTTGGATTTCTTCTTTAGCATTTTCTGTTTAAATAGTCGTAAAGATTAACAATTAGATGAGTTCAAATCTGCGTTAGGTGCCATGTTTAAAAAAATGACATATTCAAATAATCTCTTCTGTGGAAATCTTGCAACCAAAAATATTTGTTATCATTTGTTTATTAAAATGCATGCAGAAAATATGATTAATTTTATTACCTTTTATCATTCAGTATATAGCTACCTTTTCAAGAAATAGTAATATTGACAGTTATGGTGACGTAACAGTCAATTAAAAATATCATAACTTAACAGCTGCCAAAACGCCTTCTACTTTTATATGATGTCATGTCTCTATAATTTTTGCTGGAATTATCTCCTTTTTCATATTTTTTTTTCGTTATATATATGTAAAACATGTCAGAATTAAAGTATTGTTATTATACGACTATATGATAAACAGAATCTTAAATCCTTGCAAGATCCTCTTTGGATACATTGAAGAGAGGACATTTATTATTATACATATATAGGATTCAATTCAGAGTGTAGTATTCTAATAAGCAAGGGGGTAGTTTAATACCCTATCATAAAAGTAAAATACAAATGTCAGTAATTATAACTACTATCCGTATTTCGGTACGTTTCCGGAAATGACGACATTATTTTCGGTATTATCTGTTTCAGATTTTCTATGAACTGCTCTATATTAATAAATTGTGGTCTGATAATACCCGATCTGATTTCCGTTATGAATCTTTTTGCACAAGATGTAAGTAGACCCGTTTTTTTAATTAATTTATCTAACTTTTTTCTCGTATTTTGCAAATGTAGCTATATGTTAAGGATTCTATCTCCGTTCATATAATTTTCGATTCGTTGAAATTCATCCATACAGTTGATGCAGGTATTTTGACATGAGTAATTGTATCGCTCTTTATGACACAAAACTCATGCGAATCAATATACAGAAAAGCAAGCTCATATCATAATAAAATTAGAAAATGGTATGGCATACTGTATTATGCTTATTGTATTTTCAATTTTATTAAACCATAAAACAAACAAATTTTCCGATGCGTGAAGTTTTCCAAATGGTGCGAGATGTTATAACTCGATATGTTTATCACAGTCTGCCTTCTGGCCCTTATCATCATGGAATTTAAAATTATATTACATGTCGTATATTTCAATGTGGTAATGACATAAAAAGAAAGCGGGATCAATGTTTGAACTGGCAGATGGGGCTAGATTATGACCCCAAACTTTTACCACACTTTCGTGTATCTGAAGGAAGCGTTCTGCATGCAGTACATTTTAGTACTTAATAATTTTATGGACATCAATATACAATTTTTTGAGTTTCCGAAACTTATATTTATCATGCAATACAAGAATATTGTGAACACTACTCCTCATTTTTGTATATTTTAATACGATGATGGTGCAAACACATACTTTAACCGCCCACAAAACATATTTAATTTGTTATACGCATGTCACTGCTAAGTTACATTATATTGCAGCTGCGTCCCAAATGTGTTTAGTTCTATAAATCATGCTATTAGGATACTCAATTAAGCAATGAATATTTTAGCAAATGTTGTTATGGTCCTAAATGTGTGTTTTAGGACCATAACAATATTTGCTAAAATATTCATTATTTATATTTACATTTTGACAGAATAGTTACGCTTTATTTAATTTTTTCGAACAGCAAATAAAGTCTTGACGACAATGAAATGGATGACTTCACAATAGAGATTGATGACGTTGCAATATCAAATGTTGTTATAGTCTCTTAACAACATTTGCCTTCTCAATGCATTGCAATATAAATATAGATATATGGTCCTCCACCAATGGCACATATATTTTAGTGAACTATTGATATTGAAAAAACAACGATAATAAGTTACAAATCTTACTAAGCGTAAAAAAATGTTATTTTTGTTTTCCAAGGCTCTACACCCTTACGTCGACGTAAGCGATACACTGACCATTGCTGCTATCACGGTGCTTCTTCTTCCCCTTTTCTTAACTCGAAGAATCAAGCTGCTCTCCCGTTTCGCAACAGCAGGGAACATTGCTCTCCTTGGGATATGTATAATAACCTTCCAGTACATCTGCCGAGATCTTCCGGATAGTAGCACGCGGCCAGCTAGCAAGCGTTTAGACTTCATACCATTAACATCATTTGCGAATGATGTGATGTATTCATATGGCGGTATAGTTCTGGTAAGATATATTCTCTTCGGTCTAATTTTATAAACTTACAAATTAAACGGAACTTTAATCTTGTGTTAGCCCATTTCAAACATTTCAACGAATTTCGCTCTAACTCAATGGAAATTAAGACGTTTATTCTTACGGAATATGTTGTCTTATTCTACTATTATTTTTTCTTTGCTTGTCATTGTTTGTCCTAGTTGCATCAGCTGTATAATCGAATAACGATTTTAATTTTACCCTTATGTAGCAGACACACACCTTTGACTGTATTTGATCATTTTTTTCGACTGCAATCTCTTTTATGGATAATTCCGGAAACATCGAACATATAAGATATTCTTCAGTTTGTAATTTCAAAACTTGAGAACAATTCATACAATGAATTGATGTCTGATAAAGGTCTCATCCCCCACCTTAAAATGCAACAACAATTATCTATTTGTTTCTCTTAAATACATCTGGTCTTAGATCATGCCAATAAGGGAACGAATGAAAATAAAGAAGAACTTTGACGGCTGGAATGGTTTGCTAGGACTTGCATTTGTGATTGTGATCTGCATTCACATTGGCACTGGATTTTTTGGATATCTAAAAGTTGGAGAAATGACTCAAGTAAATTTCATATTGAACCTACCAAGTGATATCTGGTAAGTATAACAGGTTAATGAAGCATCTAACTGTTTTTGTATGGTACACTGTATTTAAGATATATTTGAATGACACAGCTTTGTAAGCAAACATCATAATGGGCGCTATATGATATTTGCTTGCAAAGCTGTGTCATTCAGATTAATACGCTTTTAATTATGCTCTTGGTGCATGGTATCTAAAGTCCCATCAACGCCACAGCTTTCAAATAGACTATATAATGACAATGCTATGCAAATGTTAATATTAAATGATAATATCCCATGACGAAACCATGGGGATATCTGGCAGTGACACAGGTGAGTTACATATTGAATCCTTCAGGTATAAGTATAACAATTTGATTACATCTTATACCCCACGGGGTAATCTGGTAAGTGAAACAATTAACTAAATTTGTTATTTCCCGGAGAGATATTTTTGTGTAACATGTACATCAAAACTACATATTGAAACTTCTTGCGGATGTTTTGTAACAAAAACCTTACTATTTAAAAAACCCTTTAACATTAAAGAGGATAACAGGTACATGTGAAAATCACAATTTTATTTTAATATTGCATATTAAAGAGGATATCTGGCTAGTGTTTCAAGTTAATTATATCTTGAACATTCCACGCATTAATTTGAACCTTTTTATAAAATTAAAAAGAGAGTATGAATAGCTAACAAAACTAGAACTTTGAATCGATAAAACTTAGACATATATTAAAACCAAATAAAAAAACACAAATAAGATTAACAATGTACATGTATCGTCACATACTAATGTGTCGCAGAATACAAAAGAAAACTAACCTTCTACACACCGCCCGACTGATGTTTGATAACCAATGTGATATTTCCCTTAAGGATGATGGATCAGATGGGAAGGCCCAGGGAACCCAGATTTTTTTTGTACTTTTGTGGCACCTGTCTTGTACCCGAGAACCCCAGTCCGGCCCGGCCCGGATCGCGACTTCGTGTGGCGAGGCTCCAGTCGAGCCAGGGCTGGCGGCCAAGGGCACACCAAGTCATAAGCAAAATCAGAAATATGTGACAACTACAGTTATTGTTTGCAGAACAATTCTGATTGGAATCAGAGCAGAGAAGGACTCCGCATAAACCTGGAACGTTAACAGCGAATAAATTCCATCTCTTTTTCAAACCTAATACATATAGATGTAATTATAGAATAATAACTATAAAAACCTTAATAGAGTGCTAAAAAGAAAAAAAAATATAGGTTATTGTTTTACTAGACGTATTATAGACGTATAGGGCAAATGCCATCATGATACTAACACAATTTCAGCCTGCATATATTGATATGGCTTCCAATAATGAAATGTTCCCTTTCATTCATGTACATGATATGAGATATTTTACGAAACATGATAATTTATGTAGTTCTAAGATAAAAATCCTATGTTTCAGGATATACAAGTCTGTGAAGATTCTTTCCTTTTTCATCATGTACTGCACCATGGGGATGAATGTGTTCGTGGTAGTCGAACTCATATGGACAAACTTAAAGGACAGATTCAGTATGGAATGTATTCAGAAATACGGTGAATACATTTGTCGAGTCGTGCTGCTGATTCTATGTAGTAAGTATATTATCAAACAAATAGACTACAACTTTGACAAACAAAGAAAACCATACCTCGCGCGACTTTAATGACAAAAATCATTAAGATGAAACGATAATAATTAACAGTATTGTGAGTGTGAATTAAGCGGGATTAGACCGAGATTCTAACCACGAACCTCATTTTTTTTAATAATATCGCTCTAACCGACTCAACAGAAGTGTTCCTGCTCAACAATGCGAAAGGTATACCCAAAACGAAATTAAGGGGAAGCTACTGTATGTACGAAATTTACCAGACGGCACTGAGATGGAGCTCCTTCAGCAGAGTATTTGATATGATTCAGACTAAAATTATTTAATAAATATATTAAATTAAAATATTGACTCCCTTCTATTAAAGGTACATTTACAATGTTGGTCCCAGAGTATCAGCTGCTGATGTCGTTGACGGGGTGTTTTGGAGCCTTTTACCAAACTCTCGTTGTTCCGCCTATCATCACAATATTGACACTTTATGGCGAGGAGCCACCAACGTTACTTACTGACAAAATATACAGAAAATTTATCCTTATTTTGTGTGTATTACTACTAATGTTTGGAATATATTCGTTAATTGCGGGAATCGGCGTTGCTGTTTACACGACTGTGAGTCATATTGTATTGTAAGTTGCGTGTATGTGTGCTTGAAAAGGAGGGGAGCACCACGCGGTAGTTAGTATTTGTGCATGAGTGCTTGAAAAGGAGGGGAGCACCACGCGGTAGTTACTATTTGTGCATGTGTGCTTGAAAAGGAGGGGAGCACCACGCGGTAGTTTGTATGTGTGCATGTGTGCTTGGAAAGGAGGGGAGCACCACGCGGTAGTTTGTATGTGTGCATGTGTGCTTGGAAAGGAGGGGAGCACCACGCGGTAGTTTGTATGTGTGCATGTGTGCTTGGAAAGGAGGGGAGCACCACGCGGTAGTTTGTATGTGTGCATGTGTGCTTGAAAAGGAGGGGAGCCCCACGCGGAAGTTTGTATGTGTGCATGTGTGCTTGAAAAGGAGTTGAGCACCACGCGGTAGTTTGTATGTGTGCATGTGTGCTGGAAAAGGAGGGGAGCTCCACGCGGTAGTTAGTATTTGTGCATGTGTGCTTAAAAAGGAGGGGAGCACCACGCGGTAGTTAGTATGTGTGCATGTGTGCTTGAAAAGGAGGGGAGCCCCACGCGGAAGTTTGTATGTGTGCATGTGTGCTTGAAAAGGAGTGGAGCACCACGCGGTAGTTTGTATGTGTGCATGTGTGCTTGAAAAGGAGGGGAGCACCACGCGGAAGTTTGTATGTGTGCATGTGTGCTTGAAAAGGAGGGGAGCACCACGCGGAAGTTTGTATGTGTGCATGTGTGCTTGAAAAGGAGGGGAGCTCCACGCGGTAGTTAGTATTTGTGCATGTGTGCTTAAAAAGGAGGGGAGCACCACGCGGTAGTTAGTATTGGTGCATGTGTGCTTGAAAAGGAGGGGAGCACCTCGCGGTAGTTAGTATTTGTGCATGTGTGCTTGAAAAGGAGGGGAGAACCACGCGGTAGTTTGTATGTGTGCATGTGTGCTTGAAAAGGAGGGGAGCACCACGCGGAAGTTTGTATGTGTGCATGTGTGCTTGAAAAGGAGGGGAGCGCCACGCGGTAGTTTGTATGTGTGCATGTGTGCTTGGAAAGGAGGGGAGCACCACGCGGTAGTTTGTATGTGTGCATGTGTGCTTGGAAAGGAGGGGAGCACCACGCGGTAGTTTGTATGTGTGCATGTGTGCTGGAAAAGGAGGGGAGCTCCACGCGGTAGTTAGTATTTGTGCATGTGTGCTTAAAAAGGAGGGGAGCACCACGCGGTAGTTAGTATGTGTGCATGTGTGCTTGAAAAGGAGGGGAGCACCACGCGGTAGTTTGTATGTGTGCATGTGTGCTTTGGAAAAAAGGGTGGCAACACATGGCAGTGAGTGTGTGTGTATTGAGGTGCCGTATTTTTTGCGTATTGCCCGTTCCGTTATATAGCCCGCTCAGCTGAAAATATCATCTTTAAGGAAAAGGTCTGCACCCGCCCTGTAAACTGCCTGCTGAAACTTTCGCTTTTTTTCGCCCATCGCCAATAAAAGCCAAAATTTGTACACGACACGATAGATATAAACAATCAAATGTGAAAGGCGAAATTAGCACTGGGCGATAACAGATTGTACTGGCGTAGAGCGAAAGTTTGACTGGGCGAAAATTTCCCTTTATAAAGTATAGTGCCAGTCATTATTATAATTTAAACCTCCATGACGGCTTCTAGACTCCTACTTAGCATTCAACATAGACGGTTTAATACAGGGCCGGTTATATTAATAAATTTTGCATACGTTCGATGATAAAACTTAAGGTTTTTTGTTGTTGATTTTAAAGATATGTCAAAACCTACACTTCTTATAACTTTTTGATAAGAGTTCATCACATGCATTTCAGCGGCATATCGTTGTCAAATCATTTGATAATGACGTAATCGAAATTATCTCTTTGGTATGCTGGTGAGCTGAAGTTTGGATTTTCAAACACAAACGAGAAATAATTAAATGAGCCTTTATCTTTCATTGGTTTGGAATTAAACGTTTCCCAAACCAACAAACAAAACCATTGCCAATGAGGTAGAACTATAAATGATACCATTAGAAGCACGGTTCCACTACAAACAAAGCACAACACATCTCCAGCACACACGCAGGCATACATACATAGGGAGATATTAGCCAAGTGACAGAGGACTAGTAGTTAGCGACTGATAAGGCAGCTCCTGCGAATACCTCAAATTTGTATTGATTAATGTATATGCTGATTGTATGTATTGTGTAAATAGTATATCTATTTCTTGTAGAGCGCTTTAGAGTGTCTTATTCTAGATAGATAGAACGCTATATAAAATGTTGTATATTCTTATTATCAAAGGATCAAACTAGTCTTCTTGACTCATCAACATGGTTGCGCACACTGAACCTCCGATTTGGCTATGACATATTCCAGGAGTGTAGAGATTTGCATTGTTTACATTGATTGTACACCGAAATATATATTCTCACTTTTCAGTTAAACAGTGATGTATTTTTTTGATACAGAAGTGTTAATTTCTGAAACGCTGTCCCTTTTTCTTTAGCAGGCATCATTCACGTTTAATTTCTATCACAAGTTGATATTAACTGCACGTGGTTCTACATGTATAAATAGATTGCTTATTACTGTTAGGATCACGTAGGCTATTGAACACAGAATCTGTAACCAGAAAGGGACACATTGAATTGTGGAATATAGATGATTATAAGCAGCAAAATTAAACAAATTTGAAAAAAAGAAGCTTATGAAATGACATCCAAATAGACAGCGTCTCACGGCACGTAAATTATGAAAATTATGTTTTCAAAATTATTCTTTAACTTACATGTGACCATATTCAACAGCTAACAAAGCCGATACATTGTTTTAAACACGAACAGTAATTGAACGTATGTTTCCTTTGTTACGAAAAGTGTGCAAGTAACCGGTGTCTCGACGCTTAATCGCTGCAAACATCACATTAAGCCACAAAAAGATGACTCAGCTGGTGCCCCCTCGTCTCTGTTCATCGATTCTCCTTCTCTCCAAACCCAGTTCGATTCTTTGATTTTTCTCACTGTCGAGTTGTCTTGCCTTTCAAGCACTACAAATATGTCATTCGGAATTATGAAATCGATATACAATTAAACTATCATAACAGTATCGCGTTTCCCACGAGTGTTCTGTTTTGGGTACACTGACACTTTATGTATAACTTCCGTATGATAATGAGTACATCCAAACCGTAATTTGATGTGGTATGATCTGTTCGTTTTGGGTTTTACGCTATCGAAACAGCTTAGGTCACATACAAACAGCAACCAATGGTGTCGTTTCAACTCACAAACCAAAATAAAGTGTCTGGGACGGCGATTTACGTAAATGTAGGATCTATTCCCAGTAGCACCTGTTTAAGTTATTTTTTTCTGCTTTTTCTATGTACTTTTGTTGCTTCTTTTTAAATTAAATTGTAAGGCCCCTTACAAAATTTACACTGTGAACCTGTTAATTTTTTATTATTCTTTCACCACTCACCCCTGCTTTAACCCTCAGTAAGTAAGTAATACTTGTGCTACATACTAGTATTCAATATTTAGCCCCTGTCAATCAATGTAGCCTCAAATGCTACCTGTCTGTTATTACTTATGTGCTGCCTTGCATTTGTACCTTTATTGTTTTTACTTGTTAAACTATCCTGTGATATTTGCTTGGCATTTCTTAACTAGCTTTGGATTTACCAGCATGCTGTTTATCCATGATATTTCTTATTTGTATCCATTCTTTGTCGTAAGAATAGCACTACAGTGCTTATGTTTATTGTTTTAAATATGTGACGTTAAATAAAAATTATTGTACCTTGTATCTTGCCTTTTTACTAAAACGTCATAACCTCAGTACGATAGCAGGACACTCTAGGTTATATAATGACTGCGGGTTTACCAGTCCATACCGAAAGTCATTTAAAGTCGCGCGTGGAGCAAATGACAGTACGTACACAGTTTAACGACTTTGGTTTGTCTCTAAATTATACAATTATCATTTAAATTAACACATCACAACCATAGCATCCGTATTTGCATCAACACCTGAAAACTAAATATGGATGCTGACATCTGCCAAATAAGCTGTTTTAAGCGGTATCCGAAAAGAGACAGATGTGAGGCATGGCTTAATTCGGTAATACAATCATTCTTAATTTGCATGTTTTGAAATTTGGGGAATCTTTACTCAATTCAATTTTTTAACAACGATGACTTTTCTTCCGTAACCTTGAATTAAAAAACAATGGAAGACAAAATGATGCAGAAGTTGAACGAATTCCAGTTTCCGTATCGTAAAATGGCGGTCAAACATTTGAACCCATTCTTCTTTTAATATATTTATTTCATCCTTAGATGTAAAATGAAGAGTTTTAATCGGAAAGGAAATCATGTCGATCTACGTGATACAGCAAATCTGTATCATACGTATTTATTTGGTGCAAGGGTCCTCCCAATATAGTCAGAAAAATGCCTGTACATGTAAAATATTTAAGCATTGAACTGTTTTTGAATGGTATTTATGATCTATTTGAATGACACAGCTTTGCAAGCAAACATCATAATGCGCGCTTCACTACTTATATTTACGTTTTCTCTGCCTTTTATATTCTTTTTGAATTTACATGTTATATTTAAAATTTTAAATTCCCGCCTTATCGACAGTCCACACACATTTGTTCAATAGTTGGAACAGCGTGTTGTCGCCTGCTGATTTGCAAGGAAAGTAGTACTTTGAAATTTTAACAAACGCTTCAATTTTATTCCACTATTCAGTACCAATACAATTGCGTATTATATGTCTATAGGGTGATTTAAGTTTATCAATAGAAATATAAGTTGAAAGCTAGATTTGAAATTGTTTCGATTCCCTGAGGAAACCGTGACTGATATACGCGTGATACTGATAGCGTTTGAAGCGACAGAGCACATAGGTTCGTTACAAATCTTTGAAATACACATATGCCTTGTGTATGTTTATGTGTGCTGTGACTCATAGCAGTAGGTCTATAGCATATGTGTATTTCAGACTTTGTAACGAACCTCTGTGGATCAATGCAGTGCAACATACGATATTTCTGATAAATTGCATGAATGCTGAAATTGTTTCCATTGGTTATTTTAACCGGGCGATGTGCATTTTGTAGACCTTGATCTGTTTTTTTGTTGTAATCCTTTTTTTTTTTTTTTAATGTACGATTACATTATCAAGTCTCACAATGCCCAACGATATTTCAGCAGCCGTCATGTTTGTTTACATTGGATATTGTAGTTCTAGTCGGTATTAATACGCTAATAATTATGTTTCGTGTTGCATGGTATTTAAAGTCCCATCAACGACACAGCGTCCAATTAGACTATATAGTGGCAATGCCATGCAAATGTGAATATATTGTAGTATTAAAAGGTATGCCATAAAGCTATTTCACCAACGAAAGTTACACATTTGTTTTTCCGTCCATGTTGTTTTCGTCTATGCATTGAAAGTTTGGCTTGCCAATTAAATGAACATGTAGAACGACTCTGTTGTCTACTGAAGAAAAATATATGTCAGGTAGTATGTCGGTAAAGGCTAATGCTTACTAGTTTTCCGCATTTCCTTTGTCTATTTTAAACTAAACTGGTGCAATTGGATATAATCTATATTTCAATTTTCCAAAACAAATCTTATTTTTCCTATCGATATCACGAGTGTTTATAGTTCGTTTTTCCAATATGCGGAAGCCTTGTAATGTTGTGGTAATATAAGGTTGCTTTCCAAAGAATTTATGTTGAAATAATAGGCAAAACAAAATAATGAAATCATGTAAAGAGACAAACGACATCGTGACTTTGTTTTAGTCAAATACACGTGCTAATAAATTAATATGAGGAAATATTGCATATTGTGTTGATGAAAAAGAGGCACACACATACATTTTTGATTATATTATATTTTATATGTACATGTATACTAAAATAACACTTTGATAACTCGATATACCATTTTTATTAATGCTAGAATTGTTGAATGCTTGCTGTGAGCGCCGAAATGGCAGCACCGGCTGCATGCTCCACAGGAAGTTGAGAAAGATACTGGCTGGTTGCAAAGGCCCTATAACCACGGATAATAATTTGTGAACCGCTTTGAGACGACCTACGAACTAGGTTGTAAGAAAGCGGTATACAAGAACGTCGAATTATTATTATTATGATATATGACATTCGAGAGATATCCTTTGAAATAGCATATGCAAGTGTTGGTCCCTGAAACTGAACCATTATTAGCTGTGAAAAAAACCCACAATAACCAACCTAATATATAACTCTTTCATGTTAAAATATTTGATTAAATCTGTACATTATGCCTTGCTGATCAATGTACAGTATAGATACATTGTCTTCTAAGAAAGTTATAATAACAATAGCCATTCATAGAGCGTCATAACCTTCTGAAGCTAGCACCTCTCCAGCGCTTTACGATGCAATATTCAAGACAAATATAATAAAAATAAAAGATATAAATTAATATAAGATATGTATACACTCAATATAAAATAAATTTAAAATACTTAGCTCAATTTTCAAGGATATGGTTCACGTTCTGTATTTTCTTTGAAGTTGTTGTATCAGACGCATCGGTGATGATACGGGGCAAAAAGTTGGACATCTAAATAGGTCTAAACTACTATCAAAACAGAAGGGGAGATTTTTATGATGTTTTATGATGTTTAACTATAAGAATTTCAAAACATAGAGGAAGTACTGGTTACTTTCATATTAATAATTAGTAACTTTTGAATATAACGAACCATGCCTCTACTAATATGAGATAACTGGTGCCCTCAATGCTGTTGCATACCTCGGGAATAAAGACGTCCAACAGCCGAGTATACCACCTTGTATCTTGAAAGATGATTATACAAGACAAACCACATGCGATTGTACTATAAAAATGGTAATTTGTAAAATATACCAAAATGAACTGCAGTTCACTTCCAGACTGAAAACCGGCTGACGGTGACGACACTTAACATTCCGAAAACATACTTTGACAACAATCGCTTCGTCTTTCACATATAAACGTGACACTTCTATTCAGGAAAGGATGCGAGTCAGTGTTATATACCGGTCCCGCTAGTATATCATTTCTCATGAAATGATAATTCACGGTATTTAACATAAACTTGTCAGGATGCAGTGTAAATATGCAAATTTGTAGTAAGGTGAAACCGTTTGTTGTAGTGTCAGTATTTGTAAAGATGTAATGTATGTTGTACTTAAGAAAGTAATAAAAATGATCTGACTGGTTCGGGTAGCCATCCAGTAAATCCTACCGCGGACAAACAACTATAGTTAGTTCGTTAGGTGCATGGGTGTGATAAATGGCCCGTTTTAATTTGAAAAAAACATTCCCGTTAATGTGTCGATTTTAACGATTATACCATAAAACACTCTATATCTCGTCTTGGGTATCAGTCTATTAAAGTGCGATATGACCGGTTAACTCAACGTCACAATAACATAAAGTAAAACCTCGTTATACTGCCACCAGTATTCCAGTGAAATTTTAGTGTTATGAAGGAGTTTGGCGATAGATTGAGGAGATTTTATAAAGGCCTTTCTGCAAATGAAAAGGGGAGCATTATATCGAGGTTTTACAGTATCTTAAACTTTAATGCCTAAGTCACATTTGCCACGGCGGCCGTGGAATCTAAAATATCTACGGCCAATAACAATTATAGGTCCGCCGCAGAATTTCCGCAAGGCGGCCGCAGGGGGACCCTAATTATAAGGGGACCGCGCGGTCTGACAGACTAACGCTACCACTACGCACCTGGAGTATATAAGGAGGGGTTTGACACACACATCAGGACATTTCACAAGAAAACATTTCATCATCAAATTTCACAGTTTCAAACCATGCCTCCTAAGAAGAGATTAGCAAATGAGAAGGGGAAAGGTGGGCAGGCTAAGAAAAAGACCAACCGAGACCATCCGTAGGTAGTCCAGCCTCAGCCGTTGTGGAACACTCATCGCCATCTTAACTTTGTCTACAATCTATATGACAGATATGAAAACTGGTATATATACCCGCCCCACGCATATTTTTACCAGTCTGACTCAAGAAAAAAGGGAAATAACTCTGAAGTGACTTAGCGAAAATCGTTTATAGCAATATATATCTCATACATCCTGCAGGTGGGAAAGTCACTTTTATTAAAACAAGGGATGGAAGCAGGATAAAAAAAGTTAAGTTGAAATAAAGGATACACAATAGAAAATAACCATATAACAAACCAATCCCCGACTGATATAGGAAAGCTGCAACGAGTCTGCCACCCCACAGCAATCTTATGTCCAGTCGAACATATATATGTATACATGAGTACCAACAAACGGATACATATATATGTACCATCGTGGGGCGATGTACAATCTGAAGCGGTACGCCGTTTTTAGACTGTTCAAAGCCTAAATGGTGGACATAAAATAGGATAGAACTGTATTACCAATATAAACTGTATAATACGACCCTTAAAAATAGGTCCTCTCGCTCATTCGGCGTCAAACCCTACAAGGTTAGCGCGGGTAAAGGAGGGAGGCCAATGGTGCTATATGGACCTATTAGTTAGGTAGGAATAACGGGATAAACAAATAGCGAACTAATAAATCAATATCTGTTTATCTTACACAGCGAATAGTGTAATAACAACAATATCCAATCACTCCAAATAATAAACAAAGTAAGTTAATCTTAAAAACCAATAAACATATATTAAATTCAAAAACACCTAAAACATTACACTTCAGGTTGAGGTAAGAAAGCTGCGACTAATGAAATCTATAAAAAAAACTTATTGGACACACAATTCAACCCAGGTAGGATCGAAATTCACTCGAACCAACTCTTAGAAAACACCCCCTACTTTAGACACATAACCAATCAAAAACGAGCTTACAAAAGCGATCAGGTCCCATCCCACAAACCATCCCCAATACCACCCCGGTCCAGAATTTCAGCAATTAATAAAACCCATAAACCTTTTGCACATCTCATGACACCCAGCACGTCTGTTCAACCCCCATCCCCTCCAGCCCCCATCCAGGTTATAACACAACTATAACACTATTCACCCACCCCCACCCTCCACACACCCTCCCCGTTTTTCCTCTTTAAACCCATACTAATAATCATACTATTCACTAAAAATCATAAATGTCGAAACGATGAGCATAAATAAGTGAAAGGCAAGTCGAGGTTTATAAGAAAGATGACATTGGTACAAGTATAGTCAGGTTTATTCTCAGTGACGAAGGATGACGAGAGGAGTACATGGAACGGACAACAAAAAAACAGCACATGCATGACACTAACCACTAATATGCAGTCCGTCGGATGGGACTATAAATGGTGACCCGTGTGAGAACTGTCAAATCTCGCACGGAAAAAATCCCTCTGGGTTTTTCGAAAAAGAGTAGGCGCGTAAACGCCGACACAGAGGATAGTACAAAATTTATCCAAAACTTTAGATCGTTAGAAATAGGGTCTCTTTATTAAGACATTTAGATGGACTTCAAAACCTTATATACAAACCAAATTCATAGAATAGGCAGGGACTGGTGTGACTGAAGGCGGCACAGTACCCCACTTCCGGTCCTGACTTGGTGATGCTGTACGATGAGTGTTAGGTTAAGGCATTATTAGGCATAGGAGCCGTCTTACAAAAACTAGACTTATACAGTTAATATATATAGGATAGACGGCCCCTTCTCTAACCTATCTGCCCCTCTATTCTTTTACTCCATACTTTATTCCTTCTACTCATTTTCCTTTCTTATCTTCGTCTGCTGGATAACCGAAATACACGGTAGTGAAGCGGACGTAAAACCTATCAATCAATCAATCAATGGCGCAGATTGCCACGGGGGCCGTACGGATGGCGCGCGGCGGGCGTACGGAAGCCGTGCGTGGGCCTTCCGTTGCCTGCAGTGTGTGCCACATACCGCAAGACCACCGTACGGGCACCATAGGGCCACCATAGGGCCGCCTTAAGGCTGCCTTGGGGTGCCCGTGGTATTCCTGCGGCCGCCACTATTTTTTGGGGGTTCAAAAAAGTCAATTAGCCGCACGGCAAACGCAAGGCCACCGTACGCCCGACGTATGGTCGCCTTTGGAACAGATTTACTGCATGGCTACGGCGTGCCTTATTGCTACGGCGAACGTAGAAATGAAAAAGGTTATAACTCCGCGTTATAATCCTACGGCCTGTAAAAGATAGTATAGGGATACGCCCTACGACGACCGTGAGGCCACCGCAGATTATCTGCGGTCGCCGCAGGTATCTCTCGATTTTAGAGATCTACGGCCGCCGTATCCTAGCCGTAGAGCAAATGTGACTTAGGCATTTGCTATATCTTGAATACTCTTATTGTAAACCTTTTGAGTACCTCTTAAGGGATATATTATAAATATCTACTGTGAAATTCTCTTTGGGTTAATAATTGCGTTGATTTCGGCGGCATTCTTCATTTACGAATTCATAGGTCAACGAAGTAATTACAAGTTTGACAAACAGCTATTTCCGATTGAGTGGGTACTCGTTATCCACTAAATCATGAACCTACGAAATGGTGTTTTGTCGGGAAACCACAAAATGTTAGCCCCACGAAAATATCTAATTTCACAGTATGATAAATAAAGAGCCGTGTATGATTTTATTATGTGAAATACAATTTATTTCTTTGTATTTACATTTTCATATGACTCATAGGGAGGGCTATAAAAGCACTTTGATCCGCGTCATTTTGAAGCTTCTCCGCCTACCTCGAAATAATGCGAGACAACCGCAAGAAGCAAACCTTTTGGTGACGTTAGGCTGTTCAAGGACTCCCGTTTGCACTGACGTCACAAAACATTTCAATATCAATAGCAATTAGTTTTTTTTTCTAAATGAGTTACATGTTCTTCATCAACTTAAATCTTTGGAAATGCTGTGCTGTACGTTTCTCAATCAGCAGTCGACACGTGCGAACAATGTACACTTATATCCTATTAAACTTTATTATTCAACACTTTAGACATCGGTTATTGTAATGTTATTTTATTCATGTTTTATAAAGGACGCCATATCAAACGTCGTGTAATTATATAATGATATTATTAATAATAGTTTATTATCACGATTTAGACATCTGTTTTCTTTTTATAATTCATTATTATTTGTCACCGCTTGCCACAGCGTGCATCTTCCGTCAGTACCCGTTGGTGTACGGGTCTGCATATAATGCCCTTTTTAGACTGTAGCAGATACGATATTGGGAGGGGCTCTCAGCCTTCGCATTTCAGACCACGCTGTCTTCCTCTTAGAGAGCCTCTATTTGGGAAGAGTTCCTTGTTGGCCGAATTCCAAAGGTTCCCGCCCTTTTTTCCTCCTCAGTCATTATGCTTTCTCTGATTTCAATTATAACATTATTTTAATTTGCATATTAATGCATCTAGAATTTGTATTACCGAAATATTCTTTAAAATGAATAAACGAAATCAAACAAAAAATTTTGCTTACATTTTCGATGCATGAACACTATATGGATCTAAAAGTAAACCAGTGTCTCTGGTTGATTTTCATAATTATAACAAGACCGTTATACTGGTCTGTATATCGCCAAAACTCTCCGTATCTGTCTCTGTCTCTCTGTCTCTGTCTTTGTCTCTCTGTCTCAGTATTTGTCTCTCTGTCTCTTCTCTCTGTCTCTGTCTCTGTCTCTCTGTCTCTGTCTCTCTGTCTTTGTCTCTGTCTCTGTCTCTCTGTCTCTTCTCTCTGTCTCTGTCTCTCTGTCTCTGTCTCTCTGTCTTTGTCTCTGTCTCTCTGTCTCTCTGTCTCTCTGTCTCTCTGTCTCTCTGTCTCTTCTCTCTGTCTCTGTCTCTGTCTCTCTGTCTCTGTCTCTCTGTCTTTGTCTCTGTCTCTCTGTCTCTGTCTCTTCTCTCTGTCTCTGTCTCTCTGTCTCTGTCTCTCTGTCTTTGTCTCTGTCTCTCTGTCTCTCTGTCTCTCTGTCTCTCTGTCTCTCTGTCTCTTCTCTCTGTCTCTGTCTCTGTCTCTCTGTCTCTGTCTCTCTGTCTTTGTCTCTGTCTCTCTGTCTCTGTCTCTCTGTCTCTCTGTCTCTCTGTCTCTGTCTCTCTGTCTCTGTCTCTCTGTCCCCTGTCTCTGTCTCCGTCTCTCAGTCTCTGTCTCTCTGTCTCTGTCTCTCTGTCTCTGTCTCTCTGTCTCTGTCTCTCTGTTTCTCTGTCTCTCTGTCTCTGTCTCTGTCTCTCTGTCTCTTCTCTCTGTCTCTGTCTCTGTCTCTCTGTCTCTGTCTCTCTGTCTTTGTCTCTGTCTCTGTCTCTCTGTCTCTGTCTCATTGTCCCCTGTCTCTCTCTCTGTCTCTCAGTCTCTGTCTCTCTGTCTCTGTCTCTCAGTCTCTGTCTCTGTCTCTGTCTCTCTGTCTCTCTGTCTCTTCTCTCTGTCTCTGTCTCTGTCTCTCTGTCTCTGTCTCTCTGTCCCCTGTCTCTGTCTCTGTCTCTCAGTCTCTGTCTCTGTCTCTCTGTCTCAGTCTCTGTCTCTGTCTCTTTGTCCCCTGTCTCTGTCTCTGTCTCTCAGTCTCTGTCTCTGTCTCTCTGTCTCTGTCTCTGTCTCTCTGTCTCTGTCTCTGTCTCTCTGTCTCTGTCTCTGTCTCTCAGTCTCTGTCTCTGTCTCTCAGTCTCTGTCTCTGTCTCTCAGTCTCTGTCTCTGTCTCTCTGTCTCTGTCTCTGTCTCTCTGTCTCTGTCTCTGTCTCTCTGTCTCTGTCTCTGTCTCTCTGTCTCTGTCTCTGTCTCTGTCTCTCAGTCTCTGTCTCTGTCTCTCTGTCTCTGTCTCTGTCTCTCTGTCTCTGTCTCTGTCTCTCTGTCTCTGTCTCTGTCTCTGTCTCTCAGTCTCTGTCTCTGTCTCTCTGTCTCTGTCTCTGTCTCTCTGTCTCTGTCTCTGTCATTGTCGCTGTGTCTCTGTCTCTCTCTCTCAGTCTCTGTCTCTGCTCTGTCTCTTTGTCTTTGTGTCTGTCGCTCTGTCTCTGTCTCTCTGTCTCTCTGTCTCTGTCTCTCTGTCCCTGTCTCTCTCTCTCTGTCTCTGTCTCTCTCTGTCTCTGTCTCTCTCTCTGTCTCTCTCTCTGTCTCTCTCTGTCTCTCTCTCTGTCTCTCTCTCTCTCTCTCTCTTGTATAGTATGTGAAGCTAGGGTTGGTTGCGGCATTTCAAAAACCAGGCGAAGTCTTTGAATTCTGATAAAAAAAAGTATTACAAATAATTCCTATTCGACCACGCCTAGAATAATGGCGCAAAATGATCGCAAATTAAAACTTTGTACATTTGTACACAGCATCAACATGTACGTTGTATCAATCACAAAATTACCATCCTGGCATATTTAACACCAGCAAGTATGAAACATACTATTCAAATTACATTTACAATTTACGTTACAATGAAACTGACTGTCTTTTGTCTGTCAAAACAATTACATGGCCATAGCGACATATGATGAAGTTATCGTGATGGAATTAACGAAGGAAAAATATGACTAGAAACTTCAATTAAATGAAATAAAAAATAAATTTGTTTACCCTGCATGTGGTGCTGAGGACATAGAAAAATGTAGCAAAGATGATGCATTTGTTTTTAACAAAATATTCCTAGAGAGATGGAGATTGATCTGACGCCTTCAAATTATAGAGCTTTAGTGAAGTAAAGATATAGACAGAGAGAGTAGAGCGGGAAAAAGAAAGAGAATGCCTTGCGCATGTCTTAGTCTTCAATGGCCAGTTACAGACAATACAGACCCTCCTCTACATTACCCGGGCCTACTGTGGATATGCTGCGTTACACGTATATTGAAAACGAAAGTATAAAATGTAAGTTTGAAAACCGGCCGCGGTACGGATTTTCCGAAATTAACACACAATAACAAGATAAGTAAACACAAATAATTCAACGATGCTGTGAGGGGTCCGCAAATCCACGGGCAGTATTCACGGAAATATTTTCATGCTCAAAGTCAGATTCTATGATCAAGCCATATATCTTGTTCCGGTGATAGATGAATACAATTCACATTTAGTTAATATGATTTGGAAGAATTATGGAGTCTTAAAACCCAACATCATTTCAATGTTAACATTTGACTTTTTTGAGCGTGTCACATTATTTAAGCGAGTAACAGAGTTAGTTTGAGCACACAATGCATGCTTGAGCATGAGAACGGTTTAATTAATACGGGCCGAGGTGTCGGTAATTTGAGTTCAGTCTCATTTCAATGTATGACATTTCATACGTTTTTACGAATCTATGACATTTTTACAACGACGGTTACAAAAATATAATATACACACGAAAATCAATTTGAAGATATTTTATTGATTACATGATTGTTACTAACCAAAGTACACAAAAGCAAAACTGACCAGTACAAAATGGACAGAACTTTGCATGTTGGTAATTCAATTGAAACATTTTTTCAACTAACCAATTTAATAAAAAATAAAAAAACGAAAATTTATAAATTGGACCACTGCTGGGCAACAACACTATTCGAAAGTTCTTCATCAGCTTACTAACAATCTGCAACCACAAAGCTACACCTGGACATTTTAATTAATATAATAAACAATATAATTACACTGTATCACTGGTCAAAAACCATTCCTATTGGAACTAATCGTGACAAAAACCCTAAGACAGCCAAATCGAGGCTGTGACGTCAATCCTCCAACTTCTATTCCATCACCGATTGGCATTCACATTCTTCCCTTTGAACGACGCAACGACTCTGCAATGAAATAAATAGATAAAATAAATTACCAAATTTCATGTCAACTAAATGCACAATCTGTCCGTTCTCCAATGCAGATATTGTTGCCATGTATTGTAATATGGACATACATCAAGGGAAATTAATTTAAATTATTTGCATTAAATTGATTAATCAAAATAAGATATATATATCCTTATGTTTTTATTTTAGGGAGGAATGTACCTAGCGATGAAAAGGTAATCTACATATAGTGAGGAATGAGTACCTAGTGAGGAACAGAATACCAACCTAGCAAGGACATTTTACCTAGAGAGGGAATAGTACCAACCGAGTGAGGGACATAGTACCTATAGAGAGGAAGAGTATACTTACCTAGCAAAGGACATAGCACCTAGTGAGTGACAATGTCCCTAGCGAGGGACATATCACCAATCTAGCAGAGAACAGAGTACCTAGAAAGAAAGAGTACCTACCTAGCAAGGGACATAAGAGCTAGTGAGTGACAATGTTCTTAGCGAGGGATAAATTACATAGGGAGGGATATAGTACCAACTTAGCAAGGGACAGAATACCTAGATAAGGACATAACACCAACCTAGCAAGGGACATATAGAACCTGTTGAGAGTCAGATTACATACCTAGCGAGGGACGGGGTACCAGTAGTCAATCTGACGCTGGATGCACACTGGGAACAATACCATATGCTCCTCCTCAAAATGCTGGACGAACTTCCTCTCCCAGTGCAGGTCATTCCATGGCAGCTCTTTTGTAAGTACTATGGACAACTCTAGTCCATAGTAAAACAACATCATGGCGTTTGACCTTTTTGCGAAATTCGCCTTGTCTCTCTTACAAGATCCGGTGGGCTTCCACAAGGACCTCCTTTTGACCTGGCACGGGGCAGTACCGCAGTGACGGCAGATGGAAGGACCTGCACAAACAGACATGTTTGTTACTACAAGTTTCCGAAAGTCAAGGTTTACATTTTCGACACACAAAACATTACTTTCTATGCATCCTGAGATTTTATCAGAACAGAATCGAGGACTGATAGTAAGCTTTCTGACTGGTTCTAGACATCCAAGTCTAACCAAGTACAAGGCTGCAGGAAAGTGGTACCCGTACTTCAAAGATTATCACAGAGCTACTTTGAAATTAAAGCCTGTTAATTTCACAACTACACTGTACGTTACCAAACAATTCGCTGCAATATTTAATCAAAACATTAGTCTGAGAGGTTTCCAAGCTAGCAAACGTGTATCATCCGGAAGGTGGCACGTTAAGGTAGTTTGACAAAACTAGGTTCATAGAAAGGTACATTATTTTTCGAAAACGTCGTAATTAAAAGGTAAATAGAAAACTAGAACTGAAAACTGCTGCTTTATTCAATATTTTAACTTTCGCTGGTTACTTACGAGCTCTCCATTCTTGGAACATTGACACGGCGGCTGACCATTTCTCTTTGACGACTTTTCCGATCGACGGCGCATAGCCCAACAGCAGAGTTAGAAGCACACACAGCAGATAACAGAATACCTCATTCCCAATTCGCTAAAAAAAATCGTAAATGCTTTCTGGAAATTGTACTATGATACAATCATTCAATGTTCCTGACCCGCAAATTCCTAAGATACCGACACCGGACAAGAAAACCGTTTTTGCGCCAACTGAACGCAATTAAAGCATAGCCGGCGAGAGATAAAAATTGCGAAATACACACAGCTATATCATATTAAATATATTTTATTGTAAATTATATACATTGGGAGTTGGGCACACGTTTAACAACTTATATTAAGCCATTTCCCTTCAATATATTAATACAAATTTTCAAGATATTATACAACATATATGTTTACGTTGGCTTTAATTGAGAGAGAGAGAGAGAGAGAGAGAGAGAGATATTCGATTTAGTTGGTAAACATGAAGGAGTGCAAGAAAATATACTCAAAATCTGTTAGTATCTAGAATAAATTGCTGCGTCTGTTTGGCTATTAGAATGTTTTCTTGATAGGACAATTCATTAATACCTTAAAATAATGTCTGCAGGTCAAATGATTTAAATCTCTGATCCGCATAATTATTGCAAATAAAAAAGAAGTCATATGTATCCTCGATAGAATGTTTACATTGACAGTTCTGAAAATCACTATGATAGGTGTAACTGTGTGAGAAGAAGAATCCTATAAGCATCATCCCAAACATAATCTTACTTAATTATCAGTAAAAAAAAGTGTTGACATTTTCATAACATTCATTAAAATAACAAATATGTAATCCTTACCGATGTCAGATCGGCAACCGTTGGACAGACTTTCACAATTTCTCCAGCGTTGAAATAATAAAACAATCTTTTGGCATATCCTGGCTCGGGCTCCACACTACAGTGGTAAAATTACAAAATTAAGATTAACTATTTTTAAACATTCAATGTCAACACATTCTTAATATCAAATAAGTTGTTAACACTTATTTGAGCGCCGTGAGGTCTTTGCGTATTGTTAAATCAAAGAATAGGCCTAACATTTAACATATCATCCTACCTTGTCTGGTCCAAACTTACCACGTAAGGTCCCGATATACAGCAGGCCCTTGGTGCATGGCGCACATCATTACCACAAATATCAAGAATAACTTGACATTCATTTTGGTAATCAAAGATTTAAACAAAAGAAGTAAATATCAGGGGAGAGACTGATCATCTCCGCCGTCGCCGATTGCTAAGCAGCTTAGCAACAGATAAGTGACGCCACAAGTTGGTATCTCTATTTTACCGATCATGACGTCATGTTATTGTCTTTTTCCTTAAAAGTCAACCGGTTATACCACGTTGGTGATAATGTGTATGGTACGTATCAAAATGTCTTCTGTTATAAGTCGAACCCTGGACAAGCGGCAGTGAGTGATTCTAGTAGGAGTTGAATTCGGGACTAATAGCGACAGGATATGTTTACCTTAGAATATTCCACTTAAATCCGACACGGCATAAGAGACACTTGGGTCCGTATTCATGAAACCGTTCTCATGCTCAGGCACGGCCTCAAACCAGTTTTCCTGTAACTCACTCAAATCATGTCAAACGATCAAAAGTCAAATGTAAACATTGGAAACAGTATACGGCCTTTAATATTTTTCCAAATCATTGACAAAATTTTTTTTTGTATTTATCTATAACCGGAACAAGAAATTAGGCTTAA
Organism: Mizuhopecten yessoensis; assembly: GCF_002113885.1. Lineage (NCBI taxonomy): Eukaryota > Metazoa > Mollusca > Bivalvia > Pectinida > Pectinidae > Mizuhopecten > Mizuhopecten yessoensis. The sequence goes on from NW_018406816.1 coordinate 800,649, forward strand.
ACACAAAAGCATGCTTGAGCATGAGAACGGTTCCATAAGTACGGGCCCACGGTATATGTTTCAGTCAGAAATTGAAAAAACAACGAAAATAGAGTACATGAAATTCTGCGATGTAGACGGGATTAAATATATTATTGCTGAAATATTTTTCTCTCAGGAGTTAAAATCTGGACAAGCGACACATGTCTTGCGCAGTGTGTCGAACCCTAGTGCAAATTGAAATTAAAACAGCAGCACATTTGAATTTCACAAGTATATGTGCAGTTATCTCCCTTTGACCTGGTCACCGGTAACGAAAAGCAATCCGGCCAAAAATATTTCGTACCAAGCTCCATTGTACGTGCCAAAAGGAACCATGATAAAAATTGAACATACGAGGATTTCTTCAATAGATCCCATAAGTGTTGGGTTGTTCAAATGGTAATCTCCACCACATTTATATTTGAACCGGTTGAAAGTTGATTAGCACGTATTAAAAAAAAAGACACATTCTGATATGGCGCCTTTCCGTTCACTCGTTCGCCCGTCCTTCTTTCGGCAGAACCAATAACATGTTTTAGGGTTCCCACTGCGTTTTTGATTCTCCAACCGCTATTTGACTCATAATGTACAGAGCAAACGGAATGCATATTTTTGTTTCTCGAATAGTCAACACTTAAGCTTATACAAAATTTGAATATTGCTAAAAACACAAGCGAAAGCAATCGGGAACCGTCGGCAATTTCCGTAAACGCATCATTTTTTTCGTTTACGGAAAGTGCTGATGGTTCCCGATTGAAGCGGAAGGTGTACATGTAGCACCCTTCATCCGGTAATTTAGCTATTTGAGAAGGAAGCCTTATACGGAAAACGTGGAAAGGGATCATCTGTATGTCGTCAGCGTTTGGTAATAGTTCACGTTAAGTATAATGAACCATTTCACTTTCTTAGTTATTAAACGACGACACATCTTCAACATTTATATTTTCGTCTCGCAAACAATTGATTTACATGTGGTTTATAGATTCGCAAATAAAGTCTATGAAATAACAAAAATATTGATGTTTATTAGAATGCTCAGAAACCCGTACATACAATTTGTTGTGCACCGCATTTCTATTGTATACGAGCTCAAGTCGGCGATACATTAACTCGAAAGAAACATTTTCATGATGAATCCTCAATGAGGTAGATTATTAAAAACTGACAAGATTCAAATCCGAACTTCAGGAGATGCAGGTCAAGTACAACAATTAACAGGCCAATACTGAACTTGCGGACCTATAGACCAAGTACAGCAGCCAATCTACAGACCAAATATAGCAGCCATATTACCGAAGACGCAAATCTATAGACTAAGTTAAGACTCACATTTGAAATGACAAAATATGCAGTGTTCTTACAAAAAGTATGAAATTATATGCTTAGACTCAGAAATGTATTTCTAGATGGGACGATTATTTGTAGGTATAACCAAATTTAACGGTATAGATGAGATTGCGTGGCCACCACTCGGAGTTTATGATAAAAGATATATAGACTTTACGTAAATGTACTCTTTGCCTTTTTACCTTTGATGAATTTATCTCAATCACTCTTAGCTTGTTATACATCATATAGACTTGCCGACATACAATATTTAAAAAGTGGCTCGTGTCTGCGATAAGTAATGCTGTCTGACTAACGGACATCAATATAACGACATATATATAACTTGCGTGTATACTGGGAAATATTCGCCGCAGTTCAACCTTCGCCTTTTTCGTCCTCTGTAATGAGGGCGAGTTTATCATAAGAGCGAACATAAGTAAACAACATGTAAAACCTAGTGATGAAATGTGAAGGATGAAATAAACACTTGGCGAATACAGATTTTACCGGCGTAGGGCGAAAGTCTGACAAGGCGAATACAGATTTTACAAGCGTAAGGCGAAAGTCTGACTAGGCGAATAGAGATTTTACAAGCTAAGGGCGAAAGTCTGACAGGGCGAATTCTTATTTTACCGGCGTAGGGCGAAAGTCTGACAAGGCGAATACAGATTTTACAAGCGGAAGGCGAAAGTCTGACTAGGCGAATAGAGATTTTACAAGCTAAGGGCGAAAGTCTGACAGGGCGAATTCTTATTTTACCGGCGTAGGGCGAAAGTCTGACTGGGCGAATACAGATTTTACCAGCGTAGGGCGAAAGTCTGACAAGGCGAATACAGATTGTACAAGCGTCGGGCGAAAGTCTGACTGGGCGAATACATATTTTACCGGTGTAGAGCGGGAAAAAGAAAGAGAATGCCTTGCGCATGTCTAAGGCCAGTGTCCAGTCGGCAATGATCAGTTACAGACAATACAGACCCGCCTTTACATTACCGTTACACGTATATTGAAAACGAAAGTACAAAATGTAAGTCTGAAAACCGGCCGCGGTACGGATTTTCTGAAATCCACACACAATAGCAAGATAGGTAAACACAAATAATTTAATGTAACACTGAAAAAAAAGATACATCACACTAAAAAATATGACAAATATTTAGCAGGGTGCCACACTACCTATACTTTTTATTACGTGTAAATATTGCATTTTTTTTTACATTTTGTACTAAACTATTTAATGATGAACGAAAATTTAATCTGCGTTAAGAGAATTTCATTTCATATATATCCTTTCTTATCTTTTCTCTATGTTTATATATATATATTTTTTTATCTTGCAAACACTTTTTTTCTGAATTAGTGAGGTTAGATAAACATGAGGGATCTATTTGATCAGATGACAGTGGTAATGACGTGTTGTTGAGATTTTTTTCTTTTTATAAAATAAACATGTATGTATATGTACCGCACATTAGTGAGGAGTTCATGATATAGTAATATACATATATGAATATGTACCAAACATCAGTGAGGAGTTCATGATATAGTAATATACAAGTATGTATATGAACCGAACAACAGTGAGGAGTTCACTATATAGTAATATACATGTATGTATATGTACCGAACATAAGTGAGGATTTCATGATATAGTAATATACATGTATGTATATGTACCGAACATCAGTGAGGAGTTCACTATATAGTAATATACATGTATGTATATGTACCNAGGTAAACACAAATAATTTAATGTAACACTGAAAAAAAAGATACATCACACTAAAAAATATGACAAATATTTAGCAGGGTGCCACACTACCTATACTTTTTATTACGTGTAAATATTGCATTTTTTTTTTACATTTTGTACTAAACTATTTAATGATGAACGAAAATTTAATCTGCGTTAAGAGAATTTCATTTCATATATATCCTTTCTTATCTTTTCTCTATGTTTATATATATTTATTTTTTTATCTTGCAAACACTTTTTTCTGAATTAGTGAGGTTAGATAAACATGAGGGATCTCTTTGATTAGATGACAGTGGTAATGACGTGTTGTTGAGATTTTTTTCTTTTTA
>NW_018406816.1:806604-806983 GCF_002113885.1 Mizuhopecten yessoensis
TGAACATAAATGAGGAGTTCATGATATAGTAATTTACATGCATGTTTATGAACATCAGTGAGGAGTTCACGATATAGTAATATACATGTATGTATATGNGTATATGTACCGAACAACAGTGAGGAGTTCATGATATAGTAATACACATGTATGTATATGTACCGAACATCAGTGAGGATTTCATGATATAGTAATATACATGTATGTATATGTACTGAACAACAGTGAGGAGTTCATGATATAGTAATACACATGTATGTATATGTACCGAACATCAGTGAGGAGTTCACGATATAGTTATATACATGTATGTATATGTACCAAACATCAGCGAGGAGTTCATGATATAGTAATATACATGTATGTATATGTACCGAAC
>NW_018406816.1:811102-819900 GCF_002113885.1 Mizuhopecten yessoensis
TCGCACATCAGTGAGGAGTTCATGATATAGTAATTTACATGTATGTATATGTACCGAACATCAGTGAGGAGTTCACGATATAGTAATATACATGTATGTATATGTACCAAACATCAGTGAGGAGTTCATGATATAGTAATATACAAGTATGTATATGTACCGAACAACAGTGAGTAGATCACGATATAGTAATATACATGTAGTTCAACTAGTCACCTCCTTCGGGACAGATTTAAATCCTTTGTTTATACAATGTACTGAGGACTGCTAAATGGGGTTAAAAAATCTGATTATCAAGACTTTCCTGGTATATGTCTATTTGCATTGTAGTTTTCTATCAAGGAATGTGTGTCTCTTTATAGATTCCCTACAAAACTCTAGTCGTCGTGTCCCGTCCATTTCCAGGCCAGTGGAGTATTTAATGACAACAGGAAACCTCTTGTCTCGGACTGGTCTAGGACTGATGCAGGTACGCAAACGATGCTTTATAGAACATCTAGTGTATATGGGTAGTAACTGGTCAAGTAGGACCTCTACTTTAACTGTATTTATTAGTTCCCCACCAGTTCCCGGGGGGGACTATAGGTTTGCAATCTGTCCTTCTTTCCGTCCTTCCATTCCCCCCAATGAAGTTTGTCCTGGGCATATCTTCTATACTATTTCACCTGGAGTAACCAGATTTGGTGTACAAGGACATCTTGGGATGGCTGAGTGCAGAGTGCAAGAAAAAGGTCACTATGACATCTCTGTGACCTACATGTATGCTTTGACATTTGACCTTAACTTTTGAAAATGTTTGTCTGGGGCATATCTTCTATACTTTTTCACCTGGAGCAACCATATTTGGTGTACAAGGACATCTTGGGATGACGGAGTGCAGAGTGTAAGAATTACGTAACTGTGACCTATGACTTGACCTTTCATTTTTACTTTTAAAAATGTTTGTCCGAGACATATCTTCTATACTATTTCACCTGGAGTAACCAGATGTGGTGTACAAGGACATCTATGGATGGTGGAGTACAAGAAGTATGTATAAGGATACTTTCCTAACAGTAGGCACATCCTGACGTAAGTGTACTGTTTCTTAAATAGAGAAATCATTGCCGGTGGGGGACTATGGAGATTGCCTTGCAATATAACCTCAGAATCTGCTATCGTTTTCTTCTTTTTTCTAATAATATTCCACACAGAAAATTAAAGATGGATAAAAATGTAGAGAATGGCTGTTTCATGTAGCAATTTTGTATATTTTACCATGTAGTGCTAGGTCATGAATCTTTAAGATATAAGCTACATTATTTTGGGGCACTCAGTTAAACTCTCATATCATTTAACTGAGTTTTGGCATATCCATTCAAAATTATTTGTTTTAATTTAATAATTTCTCATTTTTCATCCCCAAAATTCTTAACTAAGGGTTTTAAGTTTGAGCTATTTGCAACCTAATTCTCATAAGCTAGTGTATCACACAACTAGATACAATGAGCGTGGGAATTGGGGACAATTTTACAAAACATAATTATTGTAAACCTCATTCGGACTTACTAAAGCTCATCAAGCTGCAACGAAGTGAGGTTTATGAACAAGTTTAATATTTACATATTTATGCCAATTCATTTTCACAATACATAATATTATTCCTTATTCGGGCCTGGTAGCTCAGCAAGCTGCACCGAGATGAGGAATAGTATGACAATTAACTAATGCCAAAACTAAATTACATTTATAACCATATTAAAGCCTATTCCCCATTCAGACCTGGTAGCTCATCAAGCTACACTGAGATGGGGAATATAATACATGTAGTGCAGGCATTCTCTTCTTCCGGTTTACCGCTACGCCAAGTACCGCTCCATTCGCCTTGCAGTACCACATCCTGTCTGGTATATACGGTCCGCTAGCTGATTGGTTGAGGAGTCGATAGCTTCACATTTTGTGAACAATCAATCTTACCTGACACACTCAGGTGAAGGAATGTTCACCATGCATACATGTTTTAGTACATAGTCACTGAGTTGCCCCTTTTGCCATTTTTTTTTTGTTTATTGTGTTTTAATATATATATGTTTGTATTTTATTTTGTGTTGTGTGGATGGAGATTGAATTTGAAATGTTTGTAATAAATATGTAGTTAAATGTCACTTTATCTTCTAGTCATTTGTTCAGTTTAAACATTGATTATGTGCTTGTACCTTCAGGTATCTGGTCTGACCATTGTTGCGGACAAGCTGAACTTTCTGCGATACATTTCACACTTCCGATGTATACATAGAGGCTCGTTCTTCGCGGAGATGAGAACCACCGCCGTCAGAAAAATGTTACCAGAATCCTGGGGTAGATAATACATCTGAACTGTTGCTAAATAATATTTTGATAAAGAAGAATTATTTGAAGAAAGAAAGAACTAGTAGTTAGCTAGGATTTTTAAAATATCTTTTTATTATACATTAGTTTCTGAATGCAGAAAACTGAGGCACAGATTTTAAGTTTCTTTTCTTATATATTGAAATTCTTAATCCTTCGCTACCATTATATGTTTTTTCACAAAAATAATCGTGTAACAACATATGTTTCCTTTGGTGACCTTAAATATTTCTATTCCATGTTGTAAGATGATAAATATTCTTCAGACAGTTTGATGTGATGTTTCAGGATTTATTTGTCCCGTACACACCCCTGACGGTACTCCCTGTGGCCTGATGAATCACATGACGGCCCTCTGCAAGGTATACTGTAGTGTGACAGTTTTCTGACAATATCAAACAACAACGTTTTCTTTGACTGCTCTATCAATCACACTGAAAGATATACATAAGAACGCTCAAATTATGACATCATTGATCAAGAAAGGTGTAACATTAGTAGTCAAGTCGAGGGTCAAATAAGTGCTTAATTTCTTTTCTTGAAGTAAAATGCTTATAACAAAAACTTTAAAACAGTTAAAAAAACAATATGAATATCAAGAGGAAATATATTGTTTTCATTCTGTTATCTGGTGGGGAGTATCAAACTTTGTTCTGGTAACTTGCCCAGACTTATTTTCTTGTTAAATTTTTACTTTCACTATATTCATACATAAATAAATATTTATTGGTTTAATATGGACCTTTTTAGGATTTCCAGGTAATCATGCTGGAAAATATCAGTATGTAACTTATATCATGACCAGTAGTGTTGTACAAAAAAAACCACTGTTTTGTAATCAAGGGGTCTGCATGGAGATTAAATCCTTGTTATGAAAGAGATTTTCTTTGTGAAGGAAGAAAGATGTAATCAAGAAATGATTGTGTACATACCTCGTTGCTGATAGTAAATTGGAAAGTGTAATGTAAGAGTTATAATCAAGGGATAATTTAGGTATGTATTAAATTTTTACATCTGTTTGCCTCTCCACAGATCGTGAACAAAATCTACAGTAACGTCCACCTGCCTAAGTTACTGTGTTCCCTGGGAGTGACCCCTTTAGACGCCCCACCCATGGGAAAGTACAATGACAACTACCGAGTCATCGTGGATGGGAAAATCATTGGCAATGTACACTACAGTTTGGCGGAAAGCGTGGCACAAAAAATTCGGGTCATGAAAGTTGAAGGTCTTAACAAGGTTGGTACACATATCCTCACTGGGTTTAGGGTGTGTAAGACAAAGTCTGTACACTTTATAAGAAAACATAAATGTTTCATAAGAAAACATCAGTGTTTTGATTATACTTCTAAATGAAGGATATGCAGTTTACTATCCCTGTCTGTCTGCAAACTAATGCCACTACATTCACATATGAACTGTTTAGTTAAATAATGTAATGATGCAGTTTGCATTAAGTGTTACATAACAATACATGTTGACTTATCGTTTTTATTCACTTCACTATCTCTATGTCATCCATGACGGATCTGGTCGCCACTAGATGGTAGCCCTTTAACATTATCTTCAATTCAACAGCCCGCTGTCAGTCACCGCACAGTGTTACCCAAACCATAAGATTTGACCTCAGATGTTATATATACTTTTGACCAAAGTGCTGCTCTCTATTGATACTCACTATCTTACATGTTATAAGATGATTGCAATCTTTATCATTAATTGCCTAATTTACAGCCCAATTTGATTCAAAAGGTAAAGCAGAGAATCTGATACCCTATTGATACTATGGTATCAGAGGTACTGAACTAGTTCAGGAAGATTCTCTAAACATAGCTACATGTTTAACATGTAAGGCACCATATAATATAAACATCTTTATTTTCACAAGTCAGAACTTAGGTGATTTTACTAAGACGGGAAAAATTGTGGTATCTGCTTTTCAGTGAGTTCAAAATTGCAGCATTTAAAATGTTTTATAGTCAATCTGTCATTATTACTGTAATGAAAATACTATAACTGATTCATCAAACATGTAGGCATACAATTGTGCTTCATGTTCAGTGAAAATGGTGTTTATTTGTGCTTTCTTTTTAGTTTATTTATTCTTATATTTCTAGTGTTTTGGTTTGGTCAGTTATAGTACACGCCAGCTCGATAAGCTGTTCGTTTTCACAGAAAAGCTGTTGCTATACGAATATCACTGAAATAAGATCCATGCAATAAAAGAATATCTTAACAGTATCCTAAATGTGCTCTACGTTTGTTCTCGTAAAGGATATAATTGATGTTTAATCATTGTGCTATTGACATCACAGACTTTGAAATATTAAAGTTATCTTTAGTAGGCATTGCGAATGACTTAGCTAACATTTTGTTATCAGTAATATTTATTAACCATGAGGATATTTTAGTTGAAGAGAAGCTGTAGTAATTTTAATTGACACATTCTGATGATAACGCTTGCCCGACCTTACGTTACAGGTACCCCCGGTGACAGAGATCGGGTTTGTGCCTCGCACCGAATTTGCCAGTCAATATCCAGGTCTCTTTATCTTTACGTCACCGGCACGGATGGTGCGACCTGTCCGAAACCTAAGTCTCAAGAAAAATGAAATGATTGGCACATTTGAACAAGTCTATATGGACATCAGCTTGAACGATGAGGAAACACACCAGCATCAAAAGGTGTGCACATATTTTTAAAGAATTATTAAAGCCATGCATGTTACACATGGAAATCATCAAAAACATTATTCTTTTTTTGCCTTAAAACATGAAATATTCATCAAAGTAGAATTACAAGTTGTTTTCTAATTTGTCAAAAATCAGGTTATGAAAGATTCAACTAACTAGCTGGTCACTGCTTGTGATTGATTAAAATGTTAACACACCTAAAAACACTGCACTATATAACGTATTACCTTTAGATGCTTCAGAATATTATCAACAATAAAAGACTTGGTCATAACCAAACATGCTTCTACAATGATGTAGTGATGTGGTGTGCTGTTAGAGTAGGTCTTTGTACCAGTGTCAACATTTGCATGGTGAATTTTATAATGTTTGTGTAGAGGGTGACCCACCAGGAGCTCACAGAAATAGCGATGCTGTCGACGGTGGCCTGCCTCACACCTTTCTCCGACTTCAACCAAAGTCCCAGGAACATCTACCAGTGTCAGGTGTGTTCAGTGACTCGCCCTGTTTCCACATTTGACGATTTTTTTCATAAATATCTTTTATGGACAATCAATTTGGAGCGAACTGTCAAATGTTGATACAGAAATTTAATGTCCGACATTCTAAAACATTGCAGGGGTCAGAGATTGAGTTATCAAGGACCTATAACTTTTAAAGTTAATGCAGAATGGTTATTGCAAACTCTCCTTATAATGCTCCATTAATCCATGACGTTACGTTTGAATTTTAAAAATCTGTGAAAACCAGACATATACAATTGTGTTCCGAGTTGTTGAAATGTACATTTTCTGGTGTGAAGATGGGTAAACAGACAATGGGTACTCCCGGTCACGCCCTGGGTCATAGGGCAGACAACAAGCTGTACAGAATACAGACTCCTCAGTCACCAATGGTCCGCCCCTACATGTACGACTATTACAACGTTGACGAGTACCCTGTAGGAACTAACGCTGTGGTGGCCGTCATCTCTTACACTGTAAGTATTCTTAACCCTTATATCAAGTCAGTAATTGGATCAATTAAATAGGATGTAGGGTGAAGGTTATTTATAGTTACATATTAAGATAATTTTCTTCCAGTAAACACTAATAATCTGACAGCTGTTACAACAATACGCAAAAACACTGGTGGGTCATTTTTTACTGCACATCTGATGAGCTTGAACTACTTGCGATCGGTAGATATCAATTTCACGAAGAATTTGAAATTGCAGTCATTTCGGTCCATATTTACTATTCTTACACTCAACAAAGTTGGCATTTTACTGATTTACCTTCACATAAGAAGTATACATGCTCCTGTTATGTGACCGTGTGATAACCAAATCATTTGACTTTCAACCTAAAAACCATATATTGGTCATAATTTGATATTTTTAGCTGAACTCATACAAGGGACGTAGCTCATTGCATTATTGTAATTGTGTATCATTTATTACCCTATTTCTGATTAAAAATGGAATGAACTTTTTGCCAGTTCAAAAATATTTATTTCTTGGGGCGTCGGTGTTCTTTAGTTTATCTATTATAGCTAACTCACCTCACCCAGTCAAATGGCTAATTATACAGCTTGACAGAGAAAGGGATCAAAAATGTTTAAATCAAACGGTTCCTTTGCACTTCTACATTCTACTTACCAGGGGTATGACATGTAGGACGCCATGATTCTGAACAAGTCATCGTTTGAGAGGGGCTTTGGACACGCAACAATTCACAAAGCAGAGGTGACTTAAAACTACATTACATTCTACAACTACAGTTTCTAGTAGATTGTACTTTCTACCTTAACCCTTTCACCCCTATGTAACTTTCGTAGGCTCGACTACGCAATGATATGGATGAGTCCATTGTAGTCTGCACTGGTGAAAGGGTTAATCAACCTGTTAGGACTGTATTATCCCAGTTGTGAGGAATATTTGGTAAATTTGATTCTATGATAATTTGGTTCTATCTACTAGGAGTAGACACATACCTGGTAAATTACCTGTTCTGGTGTTCATAAGCTGCTGTACAGCTCTTTCAGTGATATCAACTTGGAATAGGATATGTACTATAATGAAATCAATTCTTAGTTTCTCTTAACTGATACTGAAACATGTAGGCATGAATGTCCAAGTAGAACTTTGGTGTGAGGATTGAAAAAGCTTTTTCAGATTATAGTCATCTTGTAATAAAAAAAAATTGTGGTTACATGTTCACGATTTCATTGCACAAAATGCACAGCTATTTGAATGCGTTTCTTTTCAATGTATTACACTGCAGATCTGTGTTTTCAATGTAATACTCTATATACTGTACATGTAGTGTATTCTCTGTGTATTACATTAAATTGTACACTGTAACAGATCTATTGATGTGTTAAATGGTTTTATAATGCTACAGATAATAAGTTTGGCAGCCAAAGACAATTCAAGCCGTGGCCAGAATTCAAATCTCGTCTTTGGTGAGTGATCTGATAAATTTTATTAATATACAGCTTTTCTTTACTTTGTATTCCCAGCTTAAAGCTGTAAATGTATCCACAATATTAATAGCATGGTTAAAGTTGAAAAACTTTGCAACATTGTGTTAAAAATTCTCATTATTGGAAGAAATAACTAAGTCTTCTACCATACATCGATTTCGAGAACAACACAGTTTAACATTGCATTTCAAGGGAGCCAGAAGTATTTTCATACGTTTTACCATAATATGTACTCTGCAGAACTGAATTTCAAAGTTCACCTAACAGCCTTTGAAAAAAAATCCTGGCAACAACCATTCAAGATATTATTAGATTTCTTTTATTGAAGCAACAGAATTTTTGATATTTTACAATATTTTTCAGGCTGTAAAGGAGCAGATATGAAGCGCATAGAGGGCAAATTGGACAGTGACGGCCTACCCAATATTGGAGCTTATCTACAGGAAGGGGACCCCTACTACAGGTACAGTGGAGTACTGTAAAATAAAAAAAAGTATATTTCGTGGATAACAAAAATCCACAAAATTAAATCCCCACGAAGAAAACATAAATTTGGTATGATATAGATAGGGGAAAATCAGAAATCAGTGAAATATAATGTCTTTGAAGCAGGCTAGTATATGAAAACCACGTAATTTTAACCCCACGAAAAAAATGATTCTACAGTACTTAGGAGTCTTATGATGTTTATTGCTATGTAAACTTGTGTTTAACTTCGATCACAAATTTAAGTACAACATGAATAATTATATGTAACATGAGATATACACAAAGAGTGAATGCAAAATTAACATCTCGGAAATAAGGACAGGAAGGTCAGTTTAAGAAGGTCAGAAAATTAAACTTGAGCCATATATAAAAACTTGGTAATGTATTTTTAAACATGAATGCATTCTTCATGGGAACATTGGAGTTTTACATTGACAGGGACTATAAAAACTTGTTAAAATGACTTTCTGGAGACCCAAACAAGTTTGCTGTTTAGTTTATATTGATGGTGTTAGCAACAAGAGGCCCAACAAGAGGCCCAATCTTAAGATTTCATAAGAACCTATTAAAAGATTTAAACATATGACGCCTCTGACCTTGATTGTTGAACAAGGACATTAGGTTGAAAGTGGATCAAGGTCATTCATTTGAACTAACATGGTAGTCCTTCATCCCAGCATGCTACAGGCCCAATTTCAGTACCCTGGCCCTTTTGCTTATTGAAAAGAAGTCGCTTGAAGATTTTACGACATTTGACCCTGTGACCTTGAAAGTTGGTCAAG
>NW_018406816.1:821230-890985 GCF_002113885.1 Mizuhopecten yessoensis
GGTCAAGGTCATTCATTTGAACAAACTTGGTAGCCCTTCATCCCAGCATGCTACAGGCCAAATATCAGTACCCTGGGCCATTTGGTTATTGAGAAGAAGTTGTTTGAAGATTTTAACATATTTGACCCCTGTGACCTTGAAAGTGGGTCAAGGTCATTTATTTGAACAAACTTGGTAGCCCTTCATCCCAGCATGCTACTGGCCAAATATCATTTTCATAGGCCTTTTGGTAATTGAGAAGAAGTTGTTTAAAGCAAAAAGTTGACGCCGGACAGACGGACGCCGGACGGACGGACGGACGGACGATGGATGCCGCACCATAACATAAGTTCACTTGCCCTTCGGGCAGGTGAGCTAAAAATGAATGAAAATATTTAGAACGACTTTCTGGGAACCCAAAGAACAGTTGGCTGTAATCACAGTTCGTGTCAGGCTGGGTGTGCAAATCTTTATCATCAACTATTTGGAAGGTTTGCAATGTCAATTCAGGTTTTAGAAATGCATTCCATGACAATAATGAGTATAAAATGTATATATATGGATATATATTTGGTTTCTGTTTATGGTTAGACAGAAAAAACTTGTTATTCAGAATCTGAAAAAAATGCAAGTTTGGTACTAAAGTGTATATATATTAAATAATCTCGGTGCAGTTTCCCTGCACATACAATAACTTCTGTGTGGAGGGGCTCCTGGGTGATATGATAAGTATCCAAAACTAAAATTGTCGCTGTCTACACTGTTGACGTATCTCCTTATGAAGTGTAGAGTATAAAGCAGCTTTATAAACGTCGTTCAGTTGCTGCACACATGTAAATATAATGTACAAAGAAGATGCATCCAGTACATTTCCACCATTAGGTCAATAATTGTACCTTAGTTTTGAATTAATTTTTCAGTGCTCTCTCCTTACCCTTTCATTTTGAGGGCTTGGTCTAACTCATGAAATATAAATATTCAAAAACACAGTTCTAAAGAATATAGATTGAAAACTTTGAACCATGGTATGGAATAACATTTAACTTAAATGTGTTTTAAGCTTGTGTATTGGGTCTTGCTCATTCGAAATGTATACTATTACTAGAGATAAGTGAAAGTCAGGTGAGGTTTTCAGATCCATGGACCTACGCTGTTCTTAAATCGTGCTATAGAATAAAATTAAACAAAAGAGCAAGCATTGCAGAAATCTATGTTCTTCAGTCTCCCTCATCAAACATACATCACAGTCTTATTAGAGGACCAGTAATCGTTACGAGACGAATGTGACTGATATCACCAAGCAGCTTTGACCTGTGTGTATCATGTTGTTGATTGTTTCACAGCTACTACAACCTACAGACTGGGGAGTCCAGGGTGGAGCGGTACAAAAGCGCTGAGCCTGCCCACGTAGACTACATAAAGATTCTGGGCAATGACCTAGGTACCAGCGAGCTCAATAAAGTCTGCATTGGGCTTCGGATCAAGGTTTGTCACTGAATGTTGTGTCTCACGTCTTAACGTAAAGGTACAATCAAATATACTTAACATGAACCTGTCCAGGATGCAACGCAAGACCTTCAAGGAACATAGTATACAGGTGTAAGAGATATGTATTAGATAAGCTTGACATATATTAAAAGAATTTGTATTAGATAATCTGTTTAAAGGGATAATATTTTACTTTTCTAAGATCATATTTAAACAGAGTAATGTTGTGCTGTAGATCTGTCAAATAGCAAATAGTAGTAGTTTGAGTAGTCTGGTAAGTGAGGTAGATACTGTCACCTTGTTATTTGCAAAAACAACACAATTTGTTGTACCAAGTCCAATCTTCCCTCCAATTTTGCCCTATCAAACAATCGTCTTTCTTTATAATACAAGTCAGGTTCAGGATTTAAACACCAAATTATGACTTTTTATTATGACTTTCAGAAAGTTATAACACATGCTTCAAATCTTCATCTGTCAAATTGAATAATTGAATAAAACTTACTAAGTGGAGAACTTCCGTCATGATAATGTAGTTTATTGTGCAATTCAGATATGAAAGAAATGTTTAAGATGTTTAAGATGTTGAAAGTGTATTTAGAATTCTGGTAGGTTTTTCAATTATTTCGTTAATATACCTTACTATAGGATTAGGTCTTCCTTCAGAGTACTAAATTTGTAAGATTTTCAGAACTTTACTCAAATCTGTATTACCTTGTCACCTAAATTGGTCATGCTGGTTTGTTGGTGCTCACGTTTATTAATATATTTGATAATCAGAGTATTTGGTAAACCTTACCATATTTTTGATCTAACAGAGAAATCCAATCATAGGAGACAAATTTGCCAGTCGACACGGCCAGAAAGGAATTTGTAGGTAAGTGTTGTCTACAATGTAACCATTTAGGTTTAAAATCTTTTTATATCATTTTCTTTGAGTTTGTCGCTGTATGTACCGGTCATGTATGGGTCTGGTATCTGACCATGCTACTGTCTGTACGGTTTGTGTTCCAGCTATTGATGTCAGAACCAAAATTCATTGTCAAATCGTAGCTTCTTTCAGGTTCTGGACTTTTCTTATTTTAAGCATTATACCATAGATAGTTTTGTCATATATTCAGATCAGTTGTTCTCAAACAGAGTTATCACTTCGTAACCTGACAGACATAGAAAACTATTCCTTATATTTACTATTTTTTAAACATAAGCCTGATCAACAGATAAAAATTTCATTTCCAACATTTATAAATGTGTGATCAGTTAAATAAAAGTAAAAGCCAGAAATTTGCATTAGGCTTAGTCAGTTTCGCTTACATCCACAGCTGATGAGGTTACCCAATTGTTTGTATCGTTCGCAGAAAATTTGCATACCTCTGCTCACCTGTATTGTTGTTGTCAATGTCATGGAAACTCCAAGTGGTCTATGGTAAGGTTGTGAAATACCTCCAGCTTATAGGAACAATGGCTATTAATATTGAGTGTAAACTGTAAAAACTTTGTTTGACTTTTCAGTATGCTGTGGCCGGTGGAGAATATGCCTTTTACAGAGAGCGGGATGACGCCAGACATCCTGTTCAACCCGCACGGCTTCCCATCCAGAATGACCATAGGTCAGCTTGTATATTACATTGATCCCAGAACTTTGTTTGGAGTTATGTGAAATATGTTACATAATTATGACCTTGAATTTCATACAAAAATGACATAGTTCAATCATTTTCTAATTGAGAAGATCTATCTCTTGGTTGAATATTATATATATATATGTAACACATTTAATTTACGAGATGGAATAAACATGAACCGACAGGAAAATTTTAAGTGTACACAAATTTGCTGAGTTTGAACACGCAAATCCCAACCCTTATTTGCTGGTTTTTCCAGGTATGATGATAGAGAGTATGGCGGGTAAGTCCGCGGCCAGTCATGGCCTTTGTCATGATGCTACACCGTTCAAGTTTTCTGAAGACCAGCCAGCGATCGATTACTTCGGAGATATCCTCACTAAAGGTACAAACCCTGGACATTCTGAAAGTCAAACCCCCCAAAAAGATAATAAAACTGAAGTAAAGAGCCGTTATATAGTTAACAAGTCCCATAATATCAAAATAATGCTGTATAATACAGCAGTCTTTGTAATTACATTAGAACTTCTATTTATATATACTGTTGTAGTCAATAGTTACCGCTGTAGCTATATTTCTGTAACAAAGATTCTGTTAACTGCCAAATACTAATTTTCCCTATTTACTGACAGCTGGCTATAACTATTATGGGACAGAGCGTATGTACAGCGGGTCAAGTGGACTGGAGTTAGAAGCCGACATCTTCATAGGAGTGGTGTACTACCAGCGTCTACGTCACATGGTTTCTGACAAGTTCCAGGTACGGTAACTGTAACACAGAAAAACAAATGGTTGAAATGAGACATCATGTAAATAAGTAATGAAATAGAGACACCAGTTTTGTGACTTTTTGACGGGCGGGTAATTTTCTTCAAAACCTGAGCATCCTTAACCTTGTATAACTTTGTAGTTGACACCACCTAAAGGCATGGTCAGTCATTGGACTTGTTTGTATATATATGTCACTTGATTTCAGGTGAGATCTACAGGTCCTGTTGACCAGTTGACCCACCAACCAGTGAAGGGCAGGAAGCGTGGTGGAGGGATCAGATTTGGGGAGATGGAGAGAGATGGAATGATCGCTCATGGCACAGCGTTTCTCTTACAGGACCGCCTCCTTAACTGTTCTGATAAATCTATGGTGAGTAGAAATATGACATTGTTAAATAAGAGGAAGCTATGGGTTCTGATGGTCATTAATAAACTTGTCAAATAGCTGTAGGTACTGTAGCCTTTCTGTAAGACACCTGTCTAAGTGGTGACTATATGTTGTCCAAGTGAGGGGCAGCATTCACAATCATGTCAGGAAGAAGTTTCTCTGTCCACACCCTAGGATAAAGGAAAGCTGCCTGTGTTGTCATAAATAATGGTGTGAAAACAATTGATATGAGGTCAAGTAAACAATAGTAGATAGAAAGAAATGTATTAGACAAAATTAGCACTTGTATTTTAGGGGGAAGAAAAACACAAAAAATCTATTTCTAAATTCAAGGAATGTTAATACATATGATTTTCAGAGATGTTTATTGTATCTTGCAGTCAGATTTAGTTGCACTTCAATACATTTACAATGCTGTACTATGAAATAATGTGTTGCATAGGTATTTTATTTTCTGAACAAAATTGTCTGTTGCAGGTCCATGTTTGTACAAAGTGTGGTAGTATGTTATCTCCCCTGTTGGAGCGGCCGGTGACGGCAGTGGCGGCGGTCACCTCGGAAATGAGGCGTAAATGGACATGTATGTTGTGTAAACGCTCGGACACTATCAACATTATCACCGTGCCTTTTGTGTTCCGATACTTAGTGGCAGAACTGGCGGCCACTAACATCAAAGTACAGCTGGAGGTTAAATGAAACTGTAAAGGTCAATTAAAGGTCGTGTTACTTTGCTGATGACCATGTCAATGTCGTTTTCAGTTGTGCAATAGTACAGTGGTCAACAATGGTCTACTGCATGGTTATGATACGATAAATATTAAAACTATTGGCTGTATCAATTCCAGCAGTCAAAACAGATAATGTCATGGTCATACCTGTCAGTAGATTCCATCTAGGTCATACCTGTCGAAAGATTTAATCTAGGTCATACCTGTCGAAAGATTCAATCTAGGTCATACCAGTCAGTAGATTCAATCGAGGTCATACCAGTCAGTAGATTCAATCTATGTCATACCGGTCAGTAGATTCAATCTAGGTCATACCTGTCAGTAGATTCAATCTAGGTCATACCTGTCGAAAGATTCAATCTAGGTCATACCAGTAAGTAGATTCAACTGAGGTCATACCAGTCTGTAGATTCAATCTAGGTCATACCAGTCAGTAGATTCAATTGAGGTCATACCGGTCAGTAGATTCAATTGAGGTCATACCAGTCAGTAGATTCAATTGAGGTCATACCAGTCTGTAGATTCAATCTAGGTCATACCAGTGTAGATTCAATCGAGGTCATACCAGTCAGTAGATTCAATTGAGGTCATACCAGTCTGTAGATTCAATCGAGGTCATACCAGTCAGTAGATTCAATTGAGGTCATACCAGTCTGTAGATTCAATCGAGGTCATACCAGTCAGTAGATTCAATTGAGGTCATACCAGTCTGTAGATTCAATCGAGGTCATACCAGTCAGTAGATTCAATTGAGGTCATACCAGTCTGTAGATTCAATCGAGGTCATACCAGTCAGTAGATTCAATTGAGGTCATACCAGTCTGTAGATTCAATCGAGGTCATACCAGTCAGTAGATTCAATTGAGGTCATACCAGTCTGTAGATTCAATCGAGGTCATACCAGTCAGTAGATTCAATTGAGGTCATACCAGTCTGTAGATTCAATCGAGGTCATACCAGTCAGTAGATTCAATTGAGGTCATACCAGTCTGTAGATTCAATCGAGGTCATACCAGTCAGTAGATTCAATTGAGGTCATACCAGTCTGTAGATTCAATCGAGGTCATACCAGTCAGTAGATTCAATTGAGGTCATACCAGTCTGTAGATTCAATCGAGGTCATACCAGTCAGTAGATTCAATTGAGGTCATACCAGTCTGTAGATTCAATCGAGGTCATACCAGTCAGTAGATTCAATTGAGGTCATACCAGTCTGTAGATTCAATCGAGGTCATACCAGTCAGTAGATTCAATTGAGGTCATACCAGTCTGTAGATTCAATCGAGGTCATACCAGTCAGTAGATTCAATTGAGGTCATACCAGTCTGTAGATTCAATCGAGGTCATACCAGTCAGTAGATTCAATTGAGGTCATACCAGTCTGTAGATTCAATCGAGGTCATACCAGTCAGTAGATTCAATTGAGGTCATACCAGTCTGTAGATTCAATCGAGGTCATACCAGTCAGTAGATTCAATTGAGGTCATACCAGTCTGTAGATTCAATCGAGGTCATACCAGTCAGTAGATTCAATTGAGGTCATACCAGTCTGTAGATTCAATCGAGGTCATACCAGTCAGTAGATTCAATTGAGGTCATACCAGTCTGTAGATTCAATCGAGGTCATACCAGTCAGTAGATTCAATTGAGGTCATACCAGTCTGTAGATTCAATCGAGGTCATACCAGTCAGTAGATTCAATTGAGGTCATACCAGTCTGTAGATTCAATCGAGGTCATACCAGTCAGTAGATTCAATTGAGGTCATACCAGTCTGTAGATTCAATCGAGGTCATACCAGTCAGTAGATTCAATTGAGGTCATACCAGTCTGTAGATTCAATCGAGGTCATACCAGTCAGTAGATTCAATTGAGGTCATACCAGTCAGTAGATTCAATTGAGGTCATACCAGTCTGTAGATTCAATTGAGGTCATACCAGTCAGTAGATTCAATTGAGGTCATACCAGTCTGTAGATTCAATCGTGGTCATACCAGTCAGTAGATTCAATCGAGGTCATACCAGTCTGTAGTTTCAATCGAGGTCATACCAGTCAGTAGATTCAATCTATGTCACACTGATCAGAAAATTCCTAGTAAGACTTTTCAGAGATCATACTGATCACAGAAGTCAATGTGAATCTGATGGTACATCATGCTGTATCTGTAATTGAATGTTCAATGAATAATAAAATCTTCCCCTACTTTGAGGGTGTGACAGAGAAATCACCAACCCAAAGGATAATATTCCTGATTGTCTTACCCTAGGCTTTAGGTAAGGCAATCAAGAATACGGTATCATCCTGAAGGTTTGAGATTTCTCTGTCACAGCCTCAAATCAGTCATCTGATTTTTCTCCCATCCTGTTTCACTCACAAATCCGCCGAAAGCGGTGATTGCATGAAATATAAGTGCTGATTGCATGTTTTTCCAGCATATCCAGAGTTGTATTACATGATTAACTACTGTTGACGTGACGTCAATGTATTAGTTTGTCCGCTCCTTACATTTCTATTGATCCTCGGCCTGTTCAGCTTGTAAATGTAGAATGTCTAAAACATGGAGCCTGCTGGAAATGTAGACATTCATTTAAGGAGTGTCTGTACTGTATAATTACAAGCATGTTTCAGATAATGCAAATGCTGTTATCAAAGCTGTTATGTTTGATAAGAAATTGTTAATTAAATATGTTACAAAAAAGTTTAAGATGTTAATATTTATAATATTTCTCAAATTAAGTCAAATGTTGCATTCCCATTCAATTCAGTTTCATATCTCTTCTGTATGGAGGGTGACATTGTGTTCAAATGTCAACTTTCCCTCTCTGGGAGGGATTGTCCCTCTGGTCCCTCTGGTCCCCTTAACTTATAAATCTGTCTGGATTCGTCCTCCTGATTTGAGGAAATAGTCCCTCTTAGTGCATACTTCCCACTTAACACATTGATTAGTGGTGAAATAAGTACCAAAGGGTGCCACTGTTGGAATAAAGATAACAAGTAGTATATAGGAATGCAAAACATTCACTGATATCCCTGATTCTGTTATACTTTGGAGAGGTATGGAGCTTCACAAATATACTTCTACCATTGAAAAAAATACCTACTCAATTTTGCAAGAAAAATTAAAATAATCAAAAGAGCACAGCAAGTTTCCTGGTTTACTTTAAAACAGGTCAGTTTCCTTTGAATGTAGAAATTAAAACCAGAGTTGTGAATGTTTTGACATAAACGTATCACTAAGCTATCTAGTTTAATATATAAAGTGAATGTTACAGCTACAAGAACAAGAGGCCCACAGGGCTTGTATCGCTCATCAGGATAATTTAGCAACCAATGGCAAATATTCTTATTAAATACGATACTGCAACTATTTCCAAATAATGGCTCTGTCTCTCAGCAACCACTCATTGGGTCCCTTCTTTCTGCTCTTTTAAATTGAGATGGAGATGTACTTTAACTATTACCTCGATTTCCCCTTTTGGGTCTGCTCCTCTGCCCCGAAAGATCAACTGTAGGATGTTGTACACAAAATTTGGTTATAATCCCTCAAATTGAACTGAGGGTGGATATTTAAACATCAACCTATAGTTCTGATATTGGGCCCGCACCTCTGTCCCCTTTGCTCAAGGATCCTATACAAAAAATTTGGTTAAAATTCCTCCAATCAAACTACAGGTGAAGGATTTTAAACATTTAATACTATGTTCCCCCTTTTTGGGACTGCCCCTCTGTGAAACCTCTCTTATTATACTGAAGCAGGACTTTAAATATTCATTACAATGGGCCTCCGATATGAACTCATCCATATATACAAACTTCAGTCCCTTTTGCCCAAGGATGCTCTTAACAAAATTTGGTAAATCCTTCAATCGTACTAAAGGAGAAGGATTTGAAAGATACTATTCGGCCCCTCGGAGGCGGGGGGACATTATACTGACAACGGGTGAACCAGTTGTTGCTATTCCCCTAAATGCTGAACGTTAAGTAGGGAAAAACAACTTCCATTTTTAAGGACTTATGTATGTCTCGGCCTGGGGGCAGAACCCATTGCCTTCCTCACCTGGGCGAACGCTCAACATTAAAGCCAAAAGTGAGGTGTTGCCAAGCAAGGCGCTAGGAAATAAAAGGTAGTTAGAAGTAGAAAGAAAAATATAGATCCCAAATATTGCTATGGGTGCAACAGATTTATTTTGGTCGCTCTTGTGTCCCCAAATAGAGTGACACCAAAGCAAATCCCAAATTCTGCAGGGGTTACCCACATTAGTCGCCTCCTACGATCAATGTAGGTGTATTCTTTTCCCGATCCCCTAACCTGCAGGGGTGGCTTTGACAAAATTCAGTTAAAACTTCTCCAATCATACTAAAGGAGAAGGATTTTAAGGATCTACCATAATGGTCTCGCTTACCAAGGGATACTCTGGACCAAATTTGGCTAAAATGTCTCCAATTAAACAGAAGGAGAAGGATTCAAAAGATTAACTTCAAGGTCCCCTACATGTATTAGGCCTCGCCCTCTGCCCAAAGAGACTGGGTCCCCCTTTCCCATGGATGCTCTGGATAAAATCCCTTCAATAAAACTAAATTGGAAGGATTTTAAAGATTTACCTCGATTTCTCCTATTGAGCCGTGCCGCTAGGTTGGGGTGAGCTGAAAAGACAACACAGATTATAAATGTATCAGTTTTGTATAGCCGTCGTTAGTTAAGTTGTTATTCACGTTCTGTTATGCGGTGGTGCCAGGTTCTGGTGGTGGAAGGAAGCTGGAATACCAGGAGAAAAACCACTGACCTGTTGCCAGTACCTGGCGACTGCCCCATGAAGGTCTCGAACCCGCGTCACAGTGGTGTAAGGGCGGACGTTTTAGGATAAAATGCATAAACTACTTAAGTGCAAAAGATTTACACTTAAGTGAAAAAAACTGGACATAATGGCCAAAAATCACATAATGGCAAAAACTTTTTCATTTAAGTGCAAAAAGCACATAATGGAACAAAACTGTTTTTTTGTCATTATGTACATTTTATACAGTCATGTTTTTACATTATGTACCTTCGCACTTAAGTACAAAAGATTTCCTCTTATCCCTCTTGTCACAATGGATGGTTCCGTTTACCGATGTATTGTGCATGCCCCAGATGTTAAAGTTGCGCCGGAGGTTGAGGTGATTCCGGTAGGTTTGACGTTTTCGCGAATGTAGCTGCAATTATCATTGGAGTTGTCATGTAGGAAAATTTGCACAAGCTTTAAAAGGCAAACATGTTGCGTGGGTTCACGACAGGATACGATGGACGACAGCGTATTAATTGGCAAACTACACAAACTCACGAGGGCCACGATGCGGCGTAGGCCTGAATCCTCGTCATAATGATATAATTACACTTAAGTGAAAAAAAGACGTTTATGGACTTACGTACAAAAAATCTTCACATAATGGCAAAAAGCATTTTTTACATTATGTATTAAGTATTAGAAACCCTTTTCACCAAAGTGAAAAGAAATCATTTGTGTAGTAAAAACACACATAATGGAAATAAATCTTTTGCACTTAAGTGCAAAATCCCACAATGAAAATAAATCTTTTGCACTAGAGTTAAACAAAAAATGGAAATAAATCTTTTGCACTTAAGTTTCAAAAAACATGATGGAAATAAATCTTTTGCACTTGAGTGAAAAAACACATAACGGAAATAAATGATTTGCACCTAAGTGAAAAAACACACATAATGGAAATAATCTTTTGTACTTGACTGAAAAAACACGCATAATGGAAATAAATATTTTGCACTTACGTAAAAAACAAAATGGAAATAAATATTTTCATCACATTCAAAATACTTTTAAAGAAATGTTCGATTGGTTAGAACAGCGTACTTGTTTCAGTGCATTGTCGAATTTATGAATTGGTGCACCAAAACCCATGTAGTAAAATAGTAGTTACTTATTGGCGCTTTCGGTAATTGAACGCATATCCTTTCGGCTTAAAATGTGCTAAAATCAAGGTTGTCGCTGAAAAAGGTACCTCTGCAGTAGAGGCTATTTAAATGATGTTGTTTTTAATTAGCTCTGAATTACCAGTCGCTTATCTTAGGGCTGAGATGCCCAGGGTTCTGTCCTGGGTCAATTTTCATTTCCTATGCTTATCATCAAGGAGGTATGCAAATGATACGTCACTTCCTACTCTTCGATTAAAAACATTGAAATTGAAAATTCTATTAACCATGATTGGCTATTATTTGTCAAAAGACTTCAACCCTAATAACAACCCTAATAACACAGAAGTATTAATACTTATTGGTTCGTTACTAGAAATTCGTGTAAATTTGCAATTTACTGATACACAATTGTAAAATAATACCACAATAAAACACCTCTAGTAAGTTAAAATGCGAACAGGATATAAAAAAATTCATATTGAAAATATTGCAACATCAGTTTCTAAACACATGTTTGTCTTCATGGCGTATATTTAATACACTAAAGTTTTAAAAAAAAGTCTGTCCCATTCATATATCGTCTTCTACAGACCGTTATTATAATATGTGTAAGCGAAGTGTTGGATGGTTGTAACAGAAACTATTTAGAAGAAAAAAACCCATAAAAAGTTACAAATAAAAGCAGCAAGAATAATTTCAGGTCTTTCTTCCTTTGCAAGCAGTCTTGATACATTCACACTAAAACTGGATAGAAAAAATGAGGTCGAAGATTAAAGAAAATATATAAGATGAAATTGATTTTATAAAATGTGCTCCGTCCTGTCTAAATTTATTTGAAAAGTCGTTTCTCTATTGTTAAAATGTGGAGTCGTTATAAGCAGCTCTGTCAGAAATATAATAGTGAAACGTTATCAACTTAAAAAATATATGAAAAAGGATAGTAAACGCTCGGCGGGTCTACTGTACAAATCTTGCAATAATACATGGACGTACATAGCACCTTAAATTCGCGTAACTTTTAGCCAATTCAGTCATTTCTCCGGTATTATCAATATGCAAGTGTTTGAAATCAATAGAAATGATAACTTATGTTTAATATACATGTGGAGCATATGACAGCTATGAATCGATAGATCGATACGTCCTTTCTTGTAAGGAATAGTGGAGTTTGTTGCTTTAAAAGGTGGCAAAATATATAAAGTAGCCGGGAATGATGATGATGATGATGATGGGAGTGTTGGTTTGAATGCGATGATCTGAGAATGAGGTAATATGTTTGTTTTGTATATGTAAAATATGCTTGTGAAAAATAAAACCCGTCCTCGTCGAGAATCGAACCCGGATCTCCTAAACATCAGTCCAATGCGTTAACCCCTGAGCCAATCCGTTCGTTGGGGTTCCTTAGGGGGAACTATTCGAACTGGATCATTTGGTATCAATATTATACAAATATTTTTACTTCAAGTATACAGATTTGTTTTATCTACGTGTACATTTACGAATTTTTTGTATATCTAATTATTTTTATTCATATCAGTATTTTTTTTAATGGCAGTTTTTCTTCATTTTCGGACATTCATCCTTATCGAGCCCCTTTCTTTCAACACGGAAGTTGCCTACATTTTCGCAAACGCAAAAACAAACAAGCATACGTCAGGAAAAGGGTGCTGAGTATTGGTGAAAGGGAAAAGACAGAGTGCTTCGTTAAAACGTGTTTGAGGGTGGCGTAAGTCACGAGTTCATATCATACAAGCCGTAAGAATAGTCGCTGTTCGATGACAGAGACGGGGAACAAATAACAGACAAAAGATGGCGACCCATGCGGCGGAACTTCACGACTTGCCGCCGTACACGGCGATGTTGTGGTCCCAATTTCAGGCTTGTCCGCCACTCCTGTACAACTTGTTCGAGTCGACAGTCCGCCCAGGGGATGTGGCTCATCAGTCCGACAAAGTGTTTGACGTGTCGGGATCTTTGATCAGTCACAAACTCAGGTACAGTAGGTGCCTGCTGAATCGGGCATCGCTATATTGGCATTTCCTTTTGTTGTGTTTTCATTGGGGGTTGGTTTATGATGTAATATTTATGTGCCAATAACATTTTACAATTAACATGTCATTATTTCAGTTTATCATGTTGGATTTGACAATTTTGTTGAAAATTAAGAGTTTGTTCAAATGTATCTACTTCAGTTTCTTCAGGAAAACAAATAGTATTTCGATACAATGCATGATGCAAGGGAGGTAATTGTGCATATAAATAAACCATGAGTGATTCACTGCCAGATGTCCTCAACAAATTCTCATTGATCAATGGTCATTACTTTATTTGCTTTAAGTAACCTCCTTTCCTGATACAGCTGTCATACATACATTTGTAGCCCAAGTTTCCTCTGCCCATGACGCTAGCCTGAGTTTCCTCTGGTCCTGACACCAGACCTAGACATTTTGACATATATAGATGTCTAGTGTGGGACACCAGACATCTATCTGTGAGATTGTCTTATTGCATCAATGTCAAAATGTCTAAGTCTGGTGCCAGCGCCAGAGGAAACTCCGGCTTAAGCCATGACATGACGCCAGACCCAGACATTTTGACAGATAAGCTTCGAATTCAGACATTCTCTATCATGCTATATCCTTAACCAACATGCGCCGTCATACATATAAATGTAGCTGTCAAGCGTGACTGTGACAGATGTTATGGCACGATTTCTCACCCCTCCACAATTTCTCACCTGGCACGACGATTACTCACCCCAATTCTCTATCTCAATTGGGGATGGATTTTGTCCGTGGTGTCTTAAAACTTGCCTTAGTGAACATGTAATAAATGCGCTGACATGATATCAAATGAGTAGTTGTTCAATGTACAACATGCCAAATAGTTATTGATTGATTTATCTATCAATCTATCTATTTATTCATTTACTTTTGAAATACGCAACAGGTGTCTTCCAAAATCTTCAGTTTCAATTAGACAATGAAAAATCCCACTGTTGCCCGATTCATACAATGCACGTGCGCGCACCTTCTTAAACACATTCAGACGCAATCCCATACCAAATCTATAACATCGGTAAATATCTAAATGTTAACCAAACAGGACCCGACCTAACATGGACATATTGTCAAATACAAAAAATCAACGCAGATCGCAGTAGTGTTCGTAGTGACACTGCACACTTTTACATAGCGATGTTGGACAATGCAACAATTTTGACTAATCAGAAGCCAGTCTGCAGCAGCCGTCTTCAAGAACACGATTATACAGAAGAAGAAGTATATTTTAAAGAATTAAACCTCAAATTCCCCTATTGAGCCCCGCAACTCTACAAAACTAAGACCCCTTTACCCAAGGATACTCCAGACCAAATTGCGATAAAATCCCTCAAATGGTACATAAGGAGAAGGATTTTAAAGATATAAACCTCAATTTCCCTTTTGAGACCCGCCCCTCTGCACCCAAAGGGGCCATACATCGTTTATACAAGATCAAGTCCTTTTTGCCCAAGGATGTTCCAGACCAAATTAGAATATAAAAAAACTTATCCCTATGGTAGAAGTAGGGTTTTAAAGGTTTTTCCTCCATTTCCCCTATTGGGGCCCGCCCCTCTCCACCCAGGGGGTCCAAACCAACCACAAAATTGAGTCCCCTTGGCCCTAATCTACTGAGTCGTTCAGGATTAGTAGCATTTTAAAGGAGAAGTTGATGGATGGACAAACGGACGATGGACGAAAGACACAGCGGTATGGCATAAGCTCACCATGGTCCTACTGACCAGGTGAGCTTAAAAATGAAGTTTGAACAAGTTTAAAGTTTGAACAAGTTTAAAGTTTGAACAAGTTTGACGTTTGCGCAGTAGTTTCTAAATGAACAAGCCTATATATACCACAATCCCCCAAAATCAAAATCAGTCTTCGTACTTATGGCAACGGGCAATATGCCTACTCCTAACACGATTTCTCACCTAGGTGAGAAATCGTGTTGCAAACTCGGCAATTTTAGCAAGATTTCTCATCGTGTCGGGGTGAGAAATCATGCCGTAACAGACGATTCCTTACTTGTAGATGAAATGCACTGACTGAAAAGTCACCATATGATACATCTGAGTTTCCATTGGATAAAGTAAAAATGTTTGCCCTAAGAGCTGAGGATGGTAGGGTCTCTGTTAACGTTGCTTGCATGGGTTTCATAGGTAAATAAAATGCATTCTGTTATAGGCCACGGGGTTCTGGTTTTTGATGGTATTTTATGGTGTTTTATATATAATCTAGAAAAAGTCAATCCAGAGCAAAGTATTGCTGTCATTTATTTTCTCTACAGAAATATACAATGTTAAAGCGGCTTCGTCTCTATTAGTGAAATTGTATGTTGAAATGTCATGCCCATGCATGGTTGTACATGTTCATGATCGCTCATCCTTAATTTCAAATTTTGACAAAATGCACAGACCAAAACAAGATAAATTATAAACTGCCAATACATTTATAAAACAACCTCACATAAAGCTGGGAGGTTCTCAAGAATAAGAGACAAAATTTCACAATAGAAATCTTCAAAATTAATTAATCCTTTAATTTCTCCTTGCATTACAGTGAGCTGACAGTGAAAAACATTGAAGAACTTCACCGTCTGACCAACGACCTACTCAATATGCCAATCTTGTTCCACATCAAAGTGGAGCATCAGCGTACAGACAACTACGTGGTGGTCAGAGTACGCAAGAAGTGGAAAGGTAAGTTTCTTAAATGATTATCATTTTTATAATTACCTTGTATAATTTTCATACATCTAGTGCAGGTGTTTAAGATAAAGAAACAACATCTCATGACATGCTATGAAAGGTATTAGTTAACATTAGATATGGGATAAATAATTATCTTTATTCTGATAAAATAAAATAGCTCTCTTTATGTACAAAAAAATAATTTGATTGTAAAAAAAACACCAAAAAAACCACATACTTCATTCAAAAAGGCATTAGAATGACCTTATAAAAAGATAATAATTTTCTTCTAATTCAGCCTTTAATTTCCAGTTATGAAATAATGTGGAAAATTTTCCGGCCATTGATCATCTCCAATGTTACTCGTACGAATTCACAGTTTATGATATGACATCACAAGCACTGGAAGCCAAATCCCAAAGATTTCATATAAATTGTACAGCTATATGGATGCAATTATAGATATAAACTTTGATTGCTTTATGCACCTTTTACTTGGTATAAAGAATGTAACTGAAATATGAAAAAAATGAAAAGTTAGCAATTAAATAAAGTGTTGCACATGCATCCTAAGTTTCTTTGCTGTACCTATTTATTTTTCATTTTGGAACCTGTGTCTCCTTTTTTGAAAAGACTAATTTTGAATGTTCGGTTCTTACAGATGAGTTTGCAGTGTTGGTAAACACACGTCACCCCCAGATTCGGGAGATGATCACTAACAAGCTTACACAGGCCATGCAATATATGCAGGAAGGAAAGAATTTTTGTCTGAAGGTAGAACAAAAAAATCATTTATTTCCTCTACCCTGGATAGATGTATGTATCCACACTTTTACCGGTGTGAGATTTGCCTTTTCTCTTACCCTGGACAGGTGTATCCGCACTTTTACTGGTGTGAGATTTCCTTGTCTCACCCAAGGGTTGAGACGGGAGGATTCCCCTATTCATAACAATGGTATGACGTCACTTCAACAATACAATGACGTCACGTCAACAATCCATCAACGTCAATTTAGCATATAACGTTATCACTCCGTCTATATGATACACAATAGGAGAACAGGGTAAGAGAAAAAGAATCATTCACCCCCTTGTGGGTAAGATAGAGGAATATAAACCCTCGGGGAAAGATTCTTAAGTTGCCAAATACTCTGCAAAGCCTCATGTTTGGCAACTTAAGAATCTCCCCCCTTGGGTTGAGATTCCCCTATCTCGCCCCAAAGGGGGTGAGAGATTCTATTAGTCTCGCCCTACAGTTGAGACGAGGGGAATCACCTATTCATAACAATCATGGTATGACGTCACATCAACAATCCATCAACGTCACTTCAACCCTGAATTTAGCCTGTGATGTTAACATTACATTTTGTATATGATACACAATGGGTGAACAGGGTAAGAGAAAAAGAATCATTCACCCCCTCGAGGGTGAGATAGGGGAATCTCAACCCTCAGGGAAAGAATATTTTACCACTTTGAGGTGGTATTCAGAATCTCAACCCGAGGGTTGAGATTTCCCTTTCTCATCCTGAAAGTGGTGAAAGATTCTATCATTCTTCAATCAGATGTCTTGTATGATTTTTTGAGAGTTATACAAAGTATGACCTTGTTTAATGCCAATTTGTGTCGAGAGAAATTTTGATATTATAAAAGGGTATAAAGATACATCTCAAAGGAGATGTGTAATGGAATTGATAAGGGAAGGAGATATGTTGTTGATAAGCAGGGTTACAAATAGAACAACAGGTAGCATTTTCATATACATGCTCTTATGCAAGTAGCTGTCATCGGATACATCATAAATACATTGTCAACCAATTCCTGATGAAGCCCAGACTGCTTTAGCTTATGAATCCAGCAAACTTTGCCAAATTGTTTCATTCACCCCTAAAGACATATTTGAACTCTTCCAATTCAATGATTGGAATAGTTCAAATATGAAATTTCAGGGGTGAATGAGTGAAACTCAATCCTAACAAATATTTTGCTTTTCCAGTTTGTAAACTATTAAGCAAAAAGTCAAAACTTTTATATATAAAAACAAGAGGCCCATGGGCCTTAACGGTCACCTGAGTCCTACAGTATTTATTTTTGTTGTTGAAATATGTACCAATTTGAGTAAAAAATAGTTAATAACTTTAACTCAAGTTTGTTAGGACCATGAGCTGATCATTCCTAGACTGAGTTTCAGTTAAATTGGCCTATAAGAACTTGTTTTTAAGTTTGAAATAGTTTTTTCAAAATGACGGCCGTGGCGTCCATATTGGATTTCTGATTGACCCGAAAAATAACAACACTTTGTTAGGACCATGAGTTGATCATTCCTACCAAGTTTCAGTTCAATCGGCCCAGCAGAACTAGACTTTCAGTTTGAAAAAGTTTTTCAAAATGGCCATATTGGATTTCTGAACAACCCAAAAAATAACAACACTTAGTCAGGGAGATGTCAGTAACCTTTCCTTGAAATCCCTTTGCCAGTATTTCAGCTGAAGTTGAAAATGTAAAATGTTAATGGACGACGCACGACGACGGACGAAGATGGATAATAGAATAAACATAATTTTTAAAAGATATGTTTTTTGACATAACAATTCTTTCTTCCATATTTCAGTTGGACTTTGGACCTAGTGTGCGACAGTGGTACAGTGGTATCGTGGACAGCCAGGTGACGTTTTGTGACAGTCGATCCAACAATGATTCAGGTCACATGACCCTTTGGGTGACCAATTACTCGACCCCAATGGAATGTTGCACATCCCTCCTCTGTATCTTCATATGCTTTCCTCTCTGGCTTGTGTGTGGTGGGCCTTGTTATGTGGTAAGTACAGTGGTATGCCTAGAGACTAATTAATATAACAACACTGATATTCTCGAAGCATTAAATATCTCAACAACTCTGACTTACCTAAAAACTTCTGGTCTGTTCAAAAAGATATAATAACCATAGCAACTACCACTTTTCAAGTTGACGTTTGTCTTGTAGCTTTTTGTTCGTTTGATGTCATTTCCTTAATATTATTTTTTATCTGACTTTTAAATGGCCCTAATTATCTCTCCTGTATTGATGGGCTGTTAAGAAAACAATAAGTTAGTACCTAGCTTATGTAAACCAAGGAAGACCTGTGTATTCTGTCATCATGCCCAGTCTGACCAATATGTTGTGCCAACAGGATATTGGAATATGAGAGGTGATCGGTTGTCCTGTTAGACAGGTTCACTGTATAGGAAGCTGCTTTATTCTGTTTCAAAATTTCTCACAGTTACATACTTTGAACAATGTTCATGTATTCCGATGCATTCACAATTGATCAAAACCCAAACAAAAAATATAATTGATTCGTATGCAATTTCAAAATAATTCATAAAATTATTGTTTTGTAGACTCACAGAAAAATAAAGTGCATAGATGAAGAACAAGAATTCAATGACTTCCCTGTGACTTTGCTGTCCGGAGTGACCAGAACTGTCACCATTCAGAGGCAAGCACCTGTTCCCCAGGCCCCTCAATACCCATCAGCCCCTCGGAATCAGCCAATGCAACAGTATCCTCCACAGGGTCCGATGGCACAGCCTCCCTACAATCTCCAGGGTCAGCCCCAAGGACCGTACCCGCCAGTGGCGCCTCCAGCCTATCCTGGGCCACCTCCACAGTACACAGCTTGAGGTAGTTTCTGATTCAAACATGAAACACGATGCCTGAAAACATCAAAATCTATATATGGAACAATCTAGTATGTAACAAGCTCCTCACTTCGTCCTAGTGCTTTATGTAGACTTTGACATCAAACCAAGTTTAATGGTGGACAGAGGTCATGACCTCAGTTCTATGTCAGATTATTATTGTCAAGGTCAGTGGTTGTATGTCATTGACCATTATGCCATGGTCATTGGTTGTGATGAACTTTATACCCTAGTGTAATGGTGGTTTGTTTGACCTTGAACCTGACATCATGGTAATTGGTCTTTGTGACCTTGACCATGATGACGTATCTTGATCCCGGTGATAAAAACGCTTTTTGATATTTGATATGCAACGATGTTCAATATGGTGGTGGACATTATTGAAAAGTGCTTTTTGTAACAAAACAAATTCATTTCGCCATTTATATAAACGTGTACAGAACTTTGTCAGCTGCGATTCCCATACATGTAATCATAGAAACATCATGCTTTAGTTGTGTGTATTCTATATAACAGTGAAATATGTTGTCAACATATACAAATTACCAGATTATGAAATACAGTATAACCTGTCTAAACCGGATGTCACCAGAACCAAACTATTTGTCTGGTTTACACATGTGTCCGGTTTATACAGTCGGCATGTCATTTTTTGAAAAAACAAAAATGTAGTGTTTTGCATACAATCTTTTTACAAGTGTGTCAACATAAACAACAGAGAAATTAATCAGATTATATAATACAAATGAAGGGCGACCCAGCATTGGATAGCGCTAATTTGTTAAGAATGTGTTTGCTTTAGATTTAGCCGGCAGAGAAATAATTTCAGGACCGGAATGAACAGGTTGTTTTTACATTGATCACTATGCCAACTTTTGTGAAACAATGCCAGTTTTCGGAATGGGCAGGGTCCGGTTATACAGGGTTTAACTGCTATGATTATATAGGGAATATGCCGGGACCACAAATTTCCGCTGGTTAAGACAGGGATCTGGATTAGACAAGGGCCGGTTTAGATAAGCTATACTGTATAATGTTTCATGGTCAGGAAATCTATATATATTGACATTTTCCTTTTTTTGAGCTGCACAACATTAAATGTTGTTAGGTTGTATTTTTTATGATGTTAACTAACACTCTGCTTTATACAGTGATTTTGTGCCATAGTTTACAGGAATAAGTTAGTCTCATTATAATTAACAAAACATTGTCAGAATATGGTTGATGAAAAAAAATGTTTTCAAAAAACAAAACCCCTACCTTCCAATTCTAATGTTCTTGCAAATGCAATTATGAATTGCCATAATGTTTTTTAGGGGATTTCAAGAGAATGTGATTCTCCAATAAAGCTTGTCGCTGATCGCCAATCTTCATATTTTTAAGTTCAAGTTGACCCCAGTATTTCAAATATTAATTCATTGTAAATTGTTTATTTTCTTAAAGCATTTAAGATCAGATGAATGAAATAAAGTATATCTCCAGTATTCAAGTATTAATAGAGTACAATTATTTATTAATTATCATTAATACTGACTTCAGATCCTCAAAAAAAGCTGCTTCTGATGCCCAAAACTATAAACTTGCCTAAGTGGTAATTCAAAAGATAGTACATTGTATTCACACCAAAAAATACTTCAAAGAATGGAAACTTTCTATTTCACCAATTTCAAGGCATTTGTCTCAGTGACTTGATCATGAGGACTTTATTCAAATGTGGTGACAATACATATGTTGGAATTATATTTTGCTGCAAATTTAATATCATTTTTCACAACATATTTATATTTTGAAGACAGCAATATGCTGTGCCTTAAAATATGTTTTTTTTTCTACTTTAAGGCTTTATCCTACAGAGAGTACACTTTGTGTTTATAATGTTTTTTCTGTTTTTATGTTATAAACTTCTCGTGGCTTTGTGGCGTATTTAGTTCAGCTCTAAATCAAAACTAGGCTAAAATGCTTTTCAGATCAGTTATAGCCTAATTGAGAACTCATTTAATGTGTCATGATTTTTATATGCAGCTTAAATTTTTATGTGCTTATTACAGAAAAAGAATTTGATATATTTCAAATATAATTGCATTTTAACCATATTTTGTAAAACTTTTAATATGCAATAGCTTATTTAATAAGGTTCTATTCTCATATTTTTGAAACATTTAGCAATGGATAACTTGATTAGATATTTTATACCAATATCTTTTACACTTGAAAACATGACAATTGTGAAAGAAAAAACCTGTCATTATTGACATCAACAGGGCCGATCAAATATGGCTCGTGACATGAATATCATATTCGAAACTAGATTTGTTGGCCGAAACACTTGTATTAATTACAGTCATATTACATGATGTCCGACACATCAGGTGTCAGTAAAGACAGGTTTTACTGAACATGATATATTCAACTGTTGGATAATGACATGATTTACGTAAATATGACCAGCACAATGTCAGATTTTTTATCAAATGGCTGTGTATATTTTTGCGTTCCATATTTTCTTCAAACTTGTTGTATTTAATTAACATTGCAATTTATTTTGTCATGCTTGCCATTGCTGCAATGCATTTTTATATACAAGTTTGTAGATGTTTAACTACATGCTTGAATTTTTCACAAGGGACCTTACAAGTGTTTGAACTAGAAAATTTGCAAAATTATTTACTGAAAAAGTTTTATATTATTTTTTATTCCATAATTTATTGGAAAAAAAATGAAGAACAAAGACGTCTACTTGAAATGTTGAGAGAAAATTTGGTGATGTTGTACTGGTAAATGTGACTTAACAATGACTATGTTTAAATGCATTGCAAACACCATTCCTGTCCAAGATGGCAGTGATGACCAGGGGAGGTAACTCTAACAGCTAAGGAAAGCTATGTAACATACACACCATAAACAATAGTTTATAGCTTTGAAACAATAATCTTTATTAAGTTGAGAAAGTTTTAGTTACACATAAAGCTAAAACTCTCATGCTTCAGTGTTAAGTATCAATACTTACTATGAAAAATGAAAAAGTATATGGTAATTTTTGCATGAACCCTTGCCTGTACATGACTGCTGTGTATTTAAGTGAACAACATGCACTTCTGAACAAACTGCTGATAATTCTTAATCTGTTGGTGATTGAATACATGTATTTCCAGTTTTAAAAACTTATGTCTGGTTGAATGTAGTTGTGAAATATGAAATATTCCCATGATTTTGTATCGTACGTGTACATGTATACAGTTGTTCTCCTGTAACTCCAAACATTTCATTTGAAGAGCAAATAATACTACAATTCAAAGATAAGTGTTTCGTGCTCAAGATTTGATATTCATCAGTGTTCAATTCTATAACGGTTGTACCAACCTATGAACGGAAAGAAAACTAAAGAGTGAACATTCTTCAGAGGATGATTTTTCGTGTCCAAACAAAATTGTCTTAAATAAGATATCGGAAATAGGCCTGTTTATATAAATCAGTTGTTTTAGATATTTTCTCTCGCTTTTAACGGATTACGTTACAGCATAGAACAAAAATACATGCGAGTGTATAAAACCTGATAATTTGGTATCAAATGGCCGATTTAGTCGACTTAGTTTTTTTGTTCTGAGGTAACAGTGGACCCTTATTTGTAAAGATACATATTGATATTTTTTAAAAAAATAAACAAGTTTGTATTTAACATAATAATTTTGATCTGTTATTCATACAGTATATGTACATCATACACACACCCACATACACTCTGAGGTTAAATGCTGCTGATCATGAGGGCCTGTTGTATTATGCAGTGAAATGGTATTTTTTAGGTTCAAATTGGATTTGTTTCCCCCAGCAGCTTTTGGGAGTGATGCCAGGGTTGGGGTGGCCCGGGTTCATCCCTCTTACATATACAAGAGGCCCAATGGGCCTGCATCGCTCACCTGGTATTAATCTCACACTTGTAATCTTAAAAGTGGACTAAAATACAGCTACAGGCATATCGGTGCTCGATTCATAAGAACCTTTTAAAAGATTTAAACATATGATGCCCGTGACCTTGAATGTCGAACAATGACATTAGGTTGAACGTGAGTCAAGGTCATTCATTTGAACAAACTTGGTAGCCTTTCATCCCAGCATGCAACAGGCCCAATATCAGTACCCTGGGCCTTTTGGTTATTGAGAAGAAGTCGTTTGAAGATTTTAAGACATCTGACCCAAGTGACCTTGAACTTGGGTCAAGGTCATTCATTTGAACAAACTTGGTAGCCTTTCATCCCAGCATGCAACAGGCCCAATATCAGTACCCTGGGCCTTTTGGTTATTGAGAAGTCGTTTGAAGATTTTAACATATTTGACCCCTGTGACCTTGAAAGCGGGTCAAGGTCATTTATTTGAACAAACTTGCTAGCCCTTGATTCCAGCATGCTACTGGCCAAATATCATCATCTTAGGCCTTTTGGTTATTGAAAAGAAGTTGTTAAAAGTTAAAAGTTGACGCTGGACAGACGGACGAGGGACACCGCACCATGGTATAAGCTCACTTGCCCTTCGGGCAGGTGAGCTAATAATGTAACCTCACGAAGGAGGCCTCTTTCCCTTCATTGTCCCTTTCTTTTTCATTTCTTCTCTCAAACTCCAAATCATTTATTCTTTCATTCTCATTCATTACAATAATAATAATATTTAATTTGATCAAAATGATATATTAAATTACCCAAACCTTTCCTTCCATTCACATTTATAAATTCATTAATATGCCAACATCCTGCTTTATTGATTTGGGATTGCTATATTTTCCGCAAATTTAAACAAGATAAACCAAATTTATGTTTTTGAAAAAGATGGGTTTTTTTTTTTTCCATGTGTAATTTGGAATAACTCAAAAAGAGATGTTAATTCTGGTATGTACTGTGACATAAGTTTGGAAACCTGCTGTGAAAGTCTACACAAAAAAATATCATCTTCATGGAATCGTGTTAAGGAAAACATCTCCATTACACCCACCCTTGCTTTTCCACTGTGTAAACATACTGCAAAAAGGTTTGAAAGCCCGAATTGCTGCTTTACTACAAATTGCTGAAATCCCTCTGAATTGGTCATTGGAAACCAAGTATATGTAAAGGGTCCCAGGGGTCTAGGTCGCGTGCCGGTCCAGGGGGTGTAACCCTATTTGAGGGATTAAACGATACGCCTGAAACCGTGCAGAATCGTTTAAATATGAAGATCAAATTTGGGTATCAATTGTTTTGCAGATAACTCCCGCCATCAATACATGTCCAAATAAATTCCATCCAGACCAGTTATTAAAACGCGCACTATACTCAACTATACATTGTACACGCACAATACAGTAATAAAAGTAATTCGGTAAATTGACTATATCTCCACGCAACTACATTTATTACCGTGAAAACGCTATGTGAAGGCTAGGGAAGCTAAGTTTTCGGTAACCCGTGTGTTAGTTCTAAAGCTAAAACACCCTTGCAAACTAACTCCCTCTGCAGTTTCCGGGGTTGTATATCAATTATGACTCCCTCAGCAATATTTGTGACTTACGCAATTACCGAGTTGGAGCCAATCGGGTTAGAAGTGGACTGAGCTTGGTATGACCACCCCACCTGCACTTTGTTATGGTCGCCATCGTGAGACAGTAGCGCAGACGAGATATAAAAAGGGTATATATATAGATTTGGATATATTTCCAGACGTTGCAGTCTGGAATCTTGCTTTTAAAAGATATCTGTGCATTTCGTTTGGGTAGAGAAAACGGTTAAAAGTATAAGGTTTTGAGGGATATAGAGAGTTTATAGTTCTTCGGATCAGGTCCCCTTCCTGGGCTGAAACCGAGGGGAAAAGACATGGTCAAAGGCGTCCAGGAATCGCACTCGCTATATCCCTCAAACCTTTTGTAGGTTAGGAGGGAGGGGAAGAGATTGGGATCGAAGGGTTAGAATTAGCCTATCAAAATCTGTGCAGTGTCGACTTTCTTGCGTCAGAATTAGAATCATTATTCACTTCCGAGTCAACTTTTATTATGACGTATATCGAGAAGTGACCTGGAACTTAAACAAATTTTAAAGAATTTCGTACATAAGAGAGAACATTAAATTATGTATTCAAAATTTCTTGGGGACACCCACAACACACTTGGCTACAGTTTGAGATAAAGTGGCTTCCTCTTCTTCTTTGATGTAAGGATATGCCTTCGTTAATGAATCGGAGCTTATATGTCCTGCTTTTTTCTTTTTTTTTTTTTTTTTTTTTTAAAAAAAAAAAATTTGCAANTGCAAGAAAAATAGCATGGCACTTTAGGGAACTGAGTGGAAGAGTCTAGAGTTAAATTCTTGCACCGTGGCCAGTATCGTAGCGTCCATAAAAACATCCACGTGTGCCATGTGTGTCATATTTCATAACAGTACTTAACCATTATGTCATCAAGATAATATCGTAGTTGTTTTTGATTATTGACTAAATACTAATAATGCTATGGCATCCTTGCCGGAATATCTCGGATGCCATGTTCGTTTTTGACACATATGTACTTCCAATCGTTTATCGCACCGGACAGGTGTTATGTTGTGGCCCAGTGAATCAAAATATCAAATTAAGAAATGAAGAAAGCAGCTAGCATATACTTAAAACGTAAAAATTGTAAAAATACTATCATGAATTGTCACTCTTTAACTTTTTATGTTCTGGCCTTAACCTTTCTCTGAGACAAGTCATATTTTTTTCCGGAATAAGTATAGCCACATATATTTTCATTCTGATGAAGAGTTATACAAATTCTGTATCATATTAAGAACGAAATACCCGAAATAAAGCCGGAAGAGGTCGAGTTGTCTCCTGAGAAACGCATGCGGCAAGTATATTATCGCCTTTTACGTGTTCAAATAAAGATATATAAGATATCTTATATCTTTTATAAGATATCTCAATTAATTTTCTTTATAAGATATCTTATAAAAGATATAAGATATCTTATATAATATAAAAGATATCTTATAAAGAAAGGTTTATGAGATATCTTATATAATATATAAGATATCTTATATCTTTTATAAGATATCTCAATTAATTTTCTTTATAAGATATCTTATAAAAGATATAAGATATCTTATTTAATATAAAAGATATCTTATAAAGAAAGGTTTATGAGATATCTTATAAAGATCGAGACTCTCGCGAGACCGACACAGAAGAAATGTTTGAAAATGACTGCTCCCGTTGTAAGTTCACATCCGTTTTCGTTGGCGATAATTTGGCTAAGTACTGGATCAACATTGCTCCATGAATAAATGACAACTTGGCTGGCCATAATTATATATAGTTTCAATTTGATAACTAGTCCCATTGTCATCGGCTCTCATTTTCGATCAAATCCTCTCGGACACCCTAGGTTATCGATATAGGTTTCGAGCGCTGTGGGGGAGAGTTTATTATCTCAAATTCAAATCTCGTTCCTTATAAGATATCTTATAACCGAATTATATAAGATATCTCATTTAATTTTATTTAAAAGATATCTTATATATTAATTTATCTTATATAATATATAAGTTATCTCTTCTTTTTTTATAAGATATCATATCTTTTATGAGATATCTTATATAATATATAATATATCTTATAAAGTATATAAGATATCTCATAACGTATATAAGATATCTTATATAATTTGTTAAGTACTGGATCAACAATGCTCCATGAATAAATGACAACTTGGCTTACCATAGGCTTGCGTTCCGTATCTCAGTGCGCGCTTTTTAATTTAACCGGTCTAGAAAGAGTTGAGTGCGTTTGTATAACTGGACTAGAACTGCAATATATAGAAATACATTTATGTGATGCACAAATGAAAATCAGGATATTTGTTTATATTACATACATATATTAAAGCAACGAATATACTTGTAATCCATCACGCACACTTTTCACCAGTAACCTTATTTCGTAAAGTGTGTGTATGACCGTCTACCAGCTAGGTATATTGAAAACAAGGTAAAATGCTTGTAAAAGGAAAGGGCAAATGTAATAGTCCAGACAGGGATTTGAATCTGGGACCTCCGAACTCTTAGACTATAGGCGGCTCTACCTTGTCGGCGATTGACCTAGTCCAGTTCCACTACATGTACTTAATACAAAAATCATACATGTGATTCAAATTATCTACGGTGTATACAATTGATGAACCTCAACTATTGAATAAAGGAAATAACAGGATGCAGTGAGCAACGAAGGTGGTGCAGAGTCCGGGAGAAATTGTAGCTAATTTTGATATAGTGTACATTCTGACTCTCTCTACAAAACAATATATGATAAAGGCGAGTACTCCAGGCTATATGAATATATGCAATGCATGTAACTAGGGCCGCTTTCGTTTATTGCGATCCAAAAGGTTGAACCGGTTGGACCAGAATGGTTCGTTTATGAAATAAGGTCGGACCTAGTAATCCGATGCTGTTTTCAGTTGGGCCTTCACAAAGCCTTGCAAGGCCTGCAACTATTAGATTTAGAAACAGACGAGCCGGTTGTTCCGCATAAACAAACAGACCCCTACAGGATTTAAAGGTGACAGTTTAATATCGTTTGGTTTGTTCCCATGTAGGAACAACAATGCCATCTAGGATGGCCCAATTGGTACAAATACAATACAAATAGCCGCACACATAGTCCACTTCACCAAGAATATGCCAATTTTAGTCTTTTTTAAATTTTCATTCACATAATAGACACAAATTACAATATAAGTTGAAAATATCAGCCTTGTCCTTGGTACAGTACGTTACTATATATTGCTACCATGTGAGTGACACTTTTCGAGGCACCCAACTTCCGTTCCGTGACGGGCAAGCTCCACGTCACTAGAGTAAATATAATGCTCTTTTAGCTCTATTGCATGTCATTGGCCTTGCGTAGCTGCAGCTTAATCGTCACCCGACAAGCCAAGTACCGGATGTTGCGTCATCTTCAGTCAGGTACGACGTCAAACAGTATAGCGCGTCAAATTGTACACAAAGTAGTCCATGGCGTACATCATGTTAGGCGTGATGTAATGGAAGGATATCGCTGTGCGAATGCAACCCTGGAAAGAAAATATTTAAAAAAAGAGGTAGCGAGTATAAACTTTATTTAATTATATTATCCATACAAGTGTGGCATAGATTAATTGACTTAACATTCGGTCGCCTGTTACTTTCGCGCATCCTCGCTATCAAGGGGTTACGCTCACTTTCGCTCTCTGTAGTGTAGAGCGCGAAAATGAGCGTAACCCCTGGATATCGAGGATGACTTTCGAGCTAGTGGAATTTCCCTTTATTTAATTAGCTCACACACGCAGTAGAGCATCCGACTAGAAAGTCTGGGTTCGCGGGTTCGATCCCCGGTGGAAGCACGTTACACTACCATCTTGCCTGTTACACAAGTATAATTTTCTTTTGCCTTTTCCCCCAATGTTAGACTTTTTCATGTTATATCGTATTACCTAAAAATCAGACACAGCAAACAATGATGACGTCATAAACCCAAATGTTTGGCGCGGTATTTGTAATTTGTGCAAAGTGCAAACAGTTTTTTCGGTATATATACTGTATGAACCCAAAAATAATCCCGGTTATTCATTAAATATGCTAAAGGATCCGGAAACAAGATTCAAAAATTAAATAGATCTGTTTCTTTATGATGACAAATCATTTGTATAATGGACAATATTCGCTGTAACTTTATTTGTATTGGGGGGGGGGGCAGAGATGTTTGGGCGGGCTTCAAATAGGCAAAAATTCTGCATTGTAAACTTGAAAGAGAGTGTAAGAGCCAATAACATTCTAAATATGAACCAGAGCGCTTCTACATTTTACACTTTCAGCGCTAGCACAGGGCCTTAAGCTTCCTCTGTTGACGTCGCGAGCAATATACAGACATAAGAATTCAAACAAATATTTTCAAAATGCACTGATCCATTTCTGCCAGTAAAATAAAGTAAATACAAGATTCCA
The DNA here is from genome assembly GCF_002113885.1 of Mizuhopecten yessoensis. Classification (NCBI taxonomy): domain Eukaryota; kingdom Metazoa; phylum Mollusca; class Bivalvia; order Pectinida; family Pectinidae; genus Mizuhopecten; species Mizuhopecten yessoensis. The sequence goes on from NW_018406816.1 coordinate 850,523, forward strand.
TATATTTCTTTACTTGTATTTTACCAGCTATATACGCGCCCGTTGCGCCCCCTCTAACTGAAAATCCAGGATCAGCCCGTGGGCTCGGACCAGATTTGTGACTTCCTGAAATGCCTACCTGTAAGTGTGGGTAATAGATGTGAGACCAGTACCAGCTATTTTTTCGGAATATTTCCCCGTACGATATGGTCTTCTGGTCGTAGTGGAAAAAATCTCTCCTTTCCTTCCGAGTCCCGTGTATCTCCAGCCTTCACTCCCACCATTTCCAGGCAATGGCCAAGCTGAACATCCTCGCCGATAAATGTTGTGGGTTCGCATTTAGAGTTCAGATAGGAAGTAGTAGAATTTCCGTACTGTACTAGAGATCGAACCGCCTGTCGACTAAGCACATAGCCTGCCCCACCACTCATAAAGCCTTGTTTTACAAAAGGTTTAAACCTCCGTCCAAAATAAATGGCTTCATTCTGGTCTTTGTCGCGGAGAAAATGACGTAAATTTTCTACAATGACGTAGGTATCATCGTCGGCTTTCAGGAACCAATCATAATTGTTTAGATGCGAAGAGTAAATATGTAAAATGCTTCTTTTGTTTTTTGCCATAAATATTCTCGACCTTCCTTGACCGGAAGTTCGACAACCGGAAGATGTTTTGCCTTGACTTGTGTTCCATTAGAGCCCATGAACAAGCGTTTACCCCACGTGTTTTGTACATGTGTCGCCTTGGATACGACCGTCAGGGGTGACGTCATTATCCAGCAAAGTAGCCGTCCTCCTGAAGAAGAAGAGTCTAGACTGAATAAAATTGCCAACATATACTACAAAGAACTATCAACACACTACATAGAGCGATCAATATGAAATACATGGGACATTCCACAAAATACATATGTACTACACATACTATACTAGCAAAAAAAGGAACTGTGAATGCTTAAAATGTGTTATAAAAATAAATGTGTATGACGTAGAACAACAAGGTTTTCAGGGACAATTTATTAACAGGTGCATTCCATTTTCCACGTTATGGAATCAATAAGTTCCGTTCAGGAGTGACGTAAACACAGCAGGGGTCAATACTGAGTTCACAAAGTTTTATTAAAGTGTTGCCTTTTAGACTTAGCGCCCATTTTTTTATATTCCTTTTTCTTACTAATAAGAACAGCATAAGTAGTATGACTTTTGTTACAATTAAAACTATGCAGTGCATCCAAATACTGCTTACGCATTTTTTTTACATGATCATTAAACCAGGGTTTATTATCTCTACTGGCACAGTAACATTTACATTAACAGTGGGCGTGCCATGTGACAGTTCTGTTAGCAAACTCCATAATGATCATAACAAGATGTCAAACAGTAAGAAGGAGATGGATACCAATCTATCCGGAGTATCTAATTTATTCTATGGTCTCAATACTGATGTCAAGAACAATTCGAAAGATGTAAGTGATTTAAAGAAGAAGGTTTCAGTAGTCAAGGAGAGTATTAACTCATTACCCCCACCTGACAATAGTGGTGAAAACCTCAGGATGGAGCTCACAGACCTTAAATGTAGGTTAATGAGACAGAACCTCTTATTTTATGGAATCCCAGAGGATGAGGAGGAGGAGGAGGAGGAGGACTGTGAGGGGCTAGTTACCACCTTCATACACAATAAGATGTAGGTCACGGCAGATATATAGTTTGATCGGGTGCATCGGATAGGTCCAAAGCGTAACTCACATCATGACAGAAGGAACGAGGACTCGAACTTCGACCCAGGACCAAGTGCGCGAGTTAGAGATCAGGAAGGGAAACCTAGGACCATTGTTGCGCGTTTCACTTATTTCAAGGAACGTAAACTTGTGCGGAAGGCTGCTCCGAAGTCCCTTAAAGGGCTTTCATACCGTGTATATGAACATGTACAATACCCAGCAGAGATAGAGCAAACAAGGAGACTGCTATACCCAGAGTTTAGGAGGGCTCGCAAAAACGGACAGAAAGTTTGTCTCGTGAAGGACAGACTGTTCATAAACGGGAAGGAGTTCACCCCCCCCCCCGCCCCACTTTTTTTTTACGAACATATGATATTGTTTGTTTATCAGAATGTTGATTGAAAAGGATGTAGATATACCGATCGCAGATTTCACATGTAAATATATATAAAGGTCTCTTTCGAGACATAAACAGGGAAATGGAATGGCAATTTTCATAACAAAAAACAATCTTGTTTATGATAAAAGTATAGTCAATATAAAACATGATACAATTGTATGGCTTAAAATGGATCATTCTATTACGGAGTGTAAAAGTGATGTTTATGCTTGTTGTACCTACACTACACACCGCGTGGAGGCATACGATCCCCACGTTTCGCGGTGGTGTTCTATAGTTTGGAGGGGAGGTATAAAAAAGTCAAACTGGGAAATGAGGATGTTACGACACGATTTCTCACCCCAAGAGATCGTGCTAAAATTGCTACGTTCGCAACACGATTTCTCACCCCAACACGATTTCTCACACGAAACTCGTGTTAGGAGTAGGCATATTATCCGTGATATTACTTTTCAGTGCAGCAGCTGGTATGGAGAGCTCTCAAGCATTTGTAATGTTTTTTTATTTTGCCCTCTTGTAATCATAAATACCAATATAGTTCACGAAAATTTGGATAGATACACATTCAACGAAACATTCAAGTCATGACACATGGTTTGAAACATGTACATGCAATGTAAATTTTACATTTCTGTATACGTGTATGCGTAATCTAAGTTGACAATGCGCGCAAACAACAAGTCTCCGAAAAAGATACAATGTTGTACACTGCTTCTGAAATCAAGGACGACACCGACCTCAAACGTTCTATCGACCAATCGACGAGCTAGATGCAGTGAGAAACAACCGTTCGGTTTGTGGGCGTGTTCTTTTTGAACATGGCTTGTTGACGCCGTGACAATTTTGATTGTAACACATCTTGAACGATAATATCAATCGGTCATAAATACATTATAACCTGTCTAAACCGGATGTCACCGGGACCAAACTTTCTGGCCGTTTTACATAGGTGTCCGGTTTATACAGGGTCGGCATTTTTTGAATACAATTGTGTCAACATAATCAACAGAGAAATGAATCAATAACAACGTATGTACCCCCAGATAAATCATTTTGTTATCGACAATATAATTGCAACATATTCTATGTTCGATCAAGGGCAAAGTGTTGGTGGTTGGTGATGTTAATAGTAGGTGTTCTACGGTAGACGACTTCATTAGATAAGATTCTAAAATGAATGGTGTGATTAACACACCTTCATTTACTAATTATATAGCTGATGTGGATCTACCTTCAAGGATAAACCCTGATTTGGTTGTGAATTCGTATGGTCTGAAACATATACAACTATGAATAGAGTCCGGGTTACGTATTCTAAATGGCAGACATCCGGGTATGTTTGGGAATGATTTCACATACTGTGGTCCTAAAGGGTATAGTGTTATAGATTATAGATTGACGACCTCTGACATGTTACAAAATTTATCATTTGTAGTTTTAATGCATACTCGGACCATGCGCCATTGCATTTTGAACTTAAACCCAAAGTTAATTAAATCGAAGAGACCACTGAGAAAGATATTAATAGAACAGTAACTCAGTAATGTAGATGAGCTGAACAAATGTATTCATCATTTTGATTTGAGTACCCATTCTGGTGTCGATGATAGTTTTGCGTTCCTGGCAGAGAAACATAATAATTTGATGTCAAATCTACACAAAGAAATCACATGTTACAGGTGTTAGCAGTACACGTACTTAAGACTCGTCGTCCTCAAGGATTGACAAACCATGGTTTGACAATCATTGTAGAACATTTTATAAAAGTTATATGATTGCGTTAAAAACAAAAATTCACAAATCCAATGAAAACCATATTAAGCTATGTACTTATAAAAGAATGCATAAGAAGACTGAATCAAATCTTAATATTTGTCTGCTCAATGTGACATGATTTAAGACATCCGCATTAACAATCCAAAGTTGTTTTATTCTAATTTGGGGGAAAATAAGCACCTTCTTTATATATTGGTACATGTACATTTATAATTAATAAGGGGCGTCGCCCCAGAAAAAAATGTGAGAATTTTCGCGGTTAAATTGTTGTATGCTATGAATGTTTATCCTTCTGTGATCAGCACATACACATATAATATTATATAGGGTGGTCGGGTGGTACAGCGGATATATAGCGCACTTGCCTTTCACCAAGGCGACCGGGGTTCGGTTCCCCGATCTGACGTGAAAAGGTATGGACCGGGACCGTTAAATGACTAGAGGGAACTGTTTAAAAAAGTTTTAAGCTTAAACATATTTTATTGCAATATAATTACAAAAGCATTGGGCACAAGTAATTGCAACTTATAAACGCCCTTTACAAATATAAATAGGAGAGAGAGAGAGAGACGAAAAAAATACATTCATCAGAATCCACCTTATTGCGGTAATAAAATCATTCTCTCTTACGATTGAACCACATGCATGGGGGAGGGGGGGGGGCAATTTTTTTACCTCAGTCTGTCATACTCTGGTGATTCAGTGTGGCCGATGGTCCGTGACGGTTGAATTTTCATGTATTCGGTACACGCGGAAGAGATATATATGAATATGAAACGACAGGCTCTACACGTTGTGTTTTCACAGCGAGTCTTTCTCGTTTTATGTTTCCTTTTTGTGTACGCGCTTGTGGCTTATACCGATTTATATAAGGACGCCATACACGTGATACAGACACGAACACACACAACAACGAGTTGGTCAGCCACTACTAAACCCGACAGGTCCACCGCTACGACAGGTAGGAAATACCACTCTTTCTGTTATCATATGTGACATTTCCTTTTCTCCCACACTTCACCGGTGCATCACCGTTTTTGCTGGAGATAGGTAATTAATCTGTCTTTATGTATCTTGCGAAAGCCAACTTACACGAGCTATTTTTCTGAAAACGTCCTCGTGCTGAACTCAAAACCTTAACATTGGGTCGAGATTTCTCTGTGTTCATCACACAGGATTGGTAGATTCTATTATTTTCCGACGCCTCTCAGGTGTATTACCATTTTGCTAGTGAAACGATAAACATGCCTTTGCCTGGGAAAATAAAATTAAATAAGAGGAGTGCAATATGTATCATGTAGAGAGTTCAATGTGTTATGTAGAGTGTTCAATGTGTTATGTAGAGTGTTCAATGTATTATGTAGAGTGTTCAATGTTCAATGTATTATGTAGAGTGTTCAATGCGTTATGTAGAGTGTTCAATATGTTATGTAGAGTGTTCAATGTATTGTGTAGAGTGTTCAATGTATTATGTAGAGTGTTCAATGTATTATGTAGAGTGTTCAATGTGTCATGTAGAGTGTTCAATGTATTATGTGGAGTGGTTATCTATCAAGTAATGATCAATGAACATAATGTGGAGTGTTCTACCTGTCAGGTAGAGTGATCAAGGTATCATGTGGAGTGTTCTATATAGTATTTATAACTCTCAATGTACCATGTGGAGTGTTCTACCTGTCAAGTAGAGTGTTCAACGTACAATGTGGATGCTCTATGAATTTAAAACTATCAATGTATATAATGTGGAGTGTGTCGTGTATTATTTAGAACTACTAATGTATATAATGTGGAGTGTGACGTATTATTTAGAACTACTTATGTATATAATGTGGAGTGTGTCGTGTATTATTTAGAACTACTAATGCATATAATGTGGAGTGTGTCGTGTTTATTTAGAACTACTAATGGATATAATGTGGAGTGTGACGTATTATTTAGAACTTCTTATGTATATAATGTGGAGTGTGTCGTATATTATTTAGAACTACTAATGTATATAATGTGCAGTGTGTCCTGTGTTATTTAGAACTACTAATGTATATAAGGTGGAGTGTGTCGTGTGTTATTTAGAACTACTAATGTATATAATGTGTAGTGTGTCGTGTGGTATTTAGAACTACGAATGTATATAATGTGGAGTGTGTCGTGTTTATGTAGAACTACTAATGTAAATAATGTGGAGTGTGTCGTGTGTTATTTAGAACTACTAATCTATGTAATGTGGAGTGTGTCGTGTATTATTTAGAACTACTACTGTATATAATGTGGAGTGTGTCGTGTTTATGTAGAACTACTAATGTAAATAATGTGGAGTGTGTCGTGTGTTATTTAGAACTACTAATGTATGTAATGTGGAGGGTGTCGTGTATTATTTAGAACTACTAATGAATATAATGTGGAGTGTGACGTGTATTATTTAGAACTCCTAATGTATATAATGTGGAGTGTGTCGTGTAATATTTAGAACTACTAATGTTGTATATAATGTGGAGTGTGTCGTGTTTATTTAGAACTACTAATGTATATAATGTGCAGTGTGTCCTGTGTTATTTAGAACTACTAATGTATATAATGTGCAGTGTGTCCTGTGTTATTTAGAACTACTAATGGATATAATGTGGAGTGTGACGTATTATTTAGAACTTCTTATGTATATAATGTGGAGTGTGTCGTATATTATTTAGAACTACTAATGTATATAATGTGTAGTGTGTCGTGTGGTATTTAGAACTACGAATGTATATAATGTGGAGTGTGTCGTGTTTATTTAGAACTACTAATGTATATAATGTGTAGTGTGTCGTGTGTTATTTAGAACTACTAATGTATATAATGTGGAGTGTGTCGTGTGTTATTTAGAACTACTAATGTATACAATGTGTAGTGTGTCGTGTATTATTTAGAACTACTAATGTATATAATGTGGAGGGTGTCGTGTGTTATTTAGAACTACTAATGCATATAATGTGGAGTGTGTCGTGTGTTGTTTAGAACTACTAATGTATACAATGTGGCGTGTGTCGTGTGTTATTTAGAACTACTAATGCATATAATGTGGAGTGTGTCGTGTGTTATTTAGAACTACTAATGTATATAATGTGGAGTGTGTCGTGTATTATTTAGAACTACTAATCTATATAATGTGGAGTGTGACGTGTATTGTTTAGAACTACTAATGTATATAATGTGGAGTGTGTCGTGTATCATTTAGAACTACTAATGTATATAATGGGGAGTGTGTCGTGTTTATGTAGAACTACTAATGTAAATAATGTGGATTATTATTTAGAGACTACTAATGTATATTATGTGTGTCGTGGTAGTGTGTCGTGTATCATTTAGAACTACTAATGTATATAATGTGGAGTGTGTCGTGTTTATGTAGAACTACTAATGTAAATAATGTGGAGTGTGTCGTGTGTTATTTAGAACTACTAATGTATATAATGTGGAGTGTGTCGTGTATTATTTAGAGACTACTAATGTATATTATGTGTAGTGTGTCGTGTTTTATTTAGAACTACTAATGTATATAATGTGGAGTGTGTCGTTTATTATTTAGAGACTACTAATGTATATTATGTGTGTCGTGTATTATTTAGAACTACTAGTGTATATAAAGTGGAGTGTGTCGTGTAATATTTAGAACTTCTAATGTATATAATGTGGAGTATATAATGTGGAGTGTGTCATGTATTACGTGGACTGCTCTATGCATTGTGTGAATTGTTTTATGTATCAAATGGACGCCGAGAGTTCTTTGAATTTTGTTGAGGACATTCTAATATGGCTACCACACCAAACTGTATATCAAGTTCAATAATGCATTCCGTTAGCATTAAACAACCCTGTCCCAAAATAATAATCCTCCAATATTTCTCAAACATGATTGAGGTACATGCACTCTAAATTTAAGGAAAAAACCCATTCAATAACTGATTAAAAATGATTTTATCTGTCCATTTTCCAAGCTAAATAAAAGTCACAATTCAGGAAAAAAATCACGATTTATACTTGTAAATTACATAAGGTTGGATGTCCATGGAAATGCATTTGTCTAGAAAAATGTGAGAACATGCTTCAAATCTCGAGAATGATGACATGTATTTTGATTGGAAATTTTACAATAATTCATCAAGCTAACAAGACTTTTGATACAAGTCAAGCAATATTACCTGAGTGAGAACCTGTAGTGAATGGTGTACAGGTAAAAGTCGCACTTGCTTTGCATGCTTTTTTCCAACCTCGGTCAGCCTTGTCCGCTTTGTGCTCAGTCTGGATTTATTGAGGGGAAATATGGGGTGTAATAAGTCCCGAGTGACGAGAGATCATGCAATAACTGACTTACTGCATGCTTCCCAGCTCAAACAAAACAGAAAAAAATGTTCAGCTGGACAATCTTTTTACCTACCCTACACTGCAGATAATTTACATGTACCTGTGTGAGTGAGTACTAATCAGAACCAGGTAAGTTTGTCTTATTCTCAATAGCCCAGACTGAGTGTATCCTTCATAATGGATACAAGTGTTTTTTCGGATGATGATGGTTTGGGGAAATTTCTATTGGAACCGTCACAAAGTTATTCTGATATAATGGATATCAGTACACAAAGTCTTTATGAAGGAGTTAGCTTCAAAAGGAAAAGAAATCGTAGGCCATACTGACAACCTTACACTGGAGGATGAGAAACGTCTTTGGGAGACAGGTACACTGTATGCTCGATGTATAGAATGTTGTACTATTTATATGAAGTAAGATGAAACGATGGATGAATGAATGAATGAATGAATTGATTAATTAATTTCACAAATTGATTCATTTATAATTGATTGTTGTACTGAAAAAAAGCAGACCAGGAAATTAAAATTACAATGTAAAAAAAGGATATATCATTAAGGTGGCTCCACACATCGTCATCAGCGTCCATTTTCGTGACGTACTTACGGAAAAAACTACAGCTCGGACTCAATTATCTTGATCGAAATGTGCATGTACACCGTGTCGTCATTTCCGTATTGCGTATCGGGCATTCAATATCGTAGTGCAAATTATAGTTACACCTGGGCCGTTTTCGTTTAAACGGTCAAACCGATCGGACCACTGTTGTTCGTTTATTAAATAAGGTCGGACTTAGTAATCTTGAGAAAGCATTGCAATGCCTGCATACACATTTGCAGGTCCGCAAGGATTTATACCCGAAATTGTTACATTTATAAACGGTCAAACCGGTTGCTCCGCATAAACGAACAGGCCCCTGGTAAACAATAGTACACGTGCGTGCCGATGATATGTCAACACCCGATATCGAGATTTTATCGGGAAATGTATAATCACACGTACTTCAGAAATAAAGCTTTCCAATTCATAGACATAAACAGACTCACAGGAAGACCGTGACATGAGACCAAACGACCTCAAGAAGGTCATATAGGAAACGCATGGAATGCGGACGTACCGCCCTCACATGTGCATTTCACGTGCTTACACGAGTTCATAAGCTTAAGGTCGTTTCGATTTTCGCTGTTGAGGGAGTTTCGCTCTGTCGATTAAATCGTGTTTACAAATGTAGTCTACTGACTCTGTGAAAATAACGTTTTGTAAAATATCAAGATACCTATGAAATGCATGTGTGAGTGCACGTGAGAACGGCATACCATGCGATAGCCTCTGGTCACATATGTACCTGACGTGTAATTATAAATATACCGTGAGTTTGCGGACTGTGGAATGATGTCCAAAGTGTACATGACTGAGGGTAATTTGGTTCCATTAAAGAACAGTAAATTGATAATTTTGATATCATATTTTTGATTTGTTTCCATCATTTTTGTTATATGTAAACAGAGGCAACTGTCATTGTGTAAATGTCACCCCATCGCAAAAAGTTCCGATTTTTTTTCAAGGAAGATGACTCTCACCCGGATCGAAGTGATTGTAAAATGTAAAATAAAATAATTATAAAGCCATAGTGTATATTTTGTTCAATTTCCCTTTCTATATGTATAGATCTTTGTGTCCTGTTTGCTTTTAGCTTGTAGATAATCACTTTTATCCGTACAAATTCAATAAAAAACACTTTGTGTAACATGTGTTACATATTTTGCGATAAATAAAATATTTGTAGGGTTAATTAGAAATGCTTCTTTTCATTTTATTATTGTTGTTATTGTTCCGTACAATGCCACACACACAAAACCTGGAAAACATTAAAATTGACGAAAATTCAATTTTTTGGTATTTTTTCCAAAAAAGTCCCCAAACGATCGGGATGTTAAGATTTTCATAAAATCAACTCTACATAGTTGCATAACCATTATATGAAAGTTTCAACGAATTTTGCTGGTTAATTGCGAAAGTGTGGAGCCACCTTAAATTATTTTCTCCAATGTACTCTCCACTTGATGGTTGTTATCTCCCCCTTTTTTCCTACAGGTAGTTCTGTTACACGCCATCCCCTTTCATGGTCATGTGATCATGATTGGCCATGAAAGGGGATTAGGTGTGCAGTGGACTGTGGCAGCAAGTGATTTATTACCCACACTTTTCCTTTTTGAGAGGTGGGAAGTATGCAGTGAATGCAATTATTTTGGAGATTTGACACTTTTTCTTACAATTTCTCAACGAATGCATCTCCATGGACAATCCAACCTTATGATATTTACAAGTATAAATGGGTTTTTTTCCTGAATTGTGACTTTTATTTAGCTTGGAAAATAAACACATAAAAAGTTAGATTTTCATCAGTTATTGAATGTTTTTTTCTTGAAATTTACTGTGCGTGTACCTCAATTATGTTTGAGAAATATTGGAGGATTTTTTTTGTTGGTGACCGGAATTGTTTAATGCTAACGGAATGCATTATTGAATTTGATAAACAGTTTGGTGTGGCAGCAATATTGGAATTGGGCGTGTAATGCATTATGTTGAGCGCTCAATATATACTAGCGGAAAAAGAAACTGCATGCGGAGAATTGTTATAGAACATATATTACCAACTGTATATACATGAAAATTCACACACATGACCGAGTATGACACATACACACTCTCCTTGTGCCATTGACAGTTTTCCCCGTGCAGTTTGCTCTCTATAGACGTTGACCAGTTTGCACGTTTTTCTCGTCCAGCCATGCAATTCGACAAGTTTATTTTTCAACTGTTGGGTCACTCTGTTGAGACCAATGAACAGTAAAAACAGCATTAATTTTGTGATTAATGCTATGCCGAGGCTCGATGAAAATGGCCGCCTTCGGATTATTGGTATGCTTCAAGCTGTTATGGGCCAAGCCGTTGTCTCTACACGTTTTCATGTCCATCGAAACACAATCCGGAACTTGTGGAGACATCAACAGTATGGTCACGTCGGCGATCGACCTCCACGTGTGACGTCACGTCAACAGGACCACCATATTAGGCTTGTACATTTGAGAAATCGCTTCCAAACGGCAAGTTTGACTGCACGGACAATCCCTGGGTTGCTACCAATAAGCCCGAGAACTGTACGAAACCGATTGCGTGAACGTTCTTCTGCCACGTCATCGTGTAGCACGTCTGGACTGGTGCAGAAGGCATCTGCGATTTACTCGACGGGTTAGGGCAGGCATTTTGTTAACGGACAAGTCGCGAGTCCACCTGCATAGTAGTGACGACCGTTCCAGAGTGTATCGTCGCGTTGGAGAACGTTTCCGTGACGCGTGTGTGGTACAACGACGTTCTTTCGGCGGAGGCAGCGTTATGATTTGGGGCGGCATCACAGCCAACGGGAGAACGCCTCTGGTGGTTGTTAACGGGAATTTGAACGCGCTACGTTACCGTGACATGATCCTCCGGACCCACGTCGTTCTATTCGTGCAAGGGCAGCAACGTCACATTACGCTACAGCAGGACAACGCCAGGCCACGCACAGCTCGTGTCGCTATGGACTTTCTGGCCCATCAGAACGTTGATGTGTTGTCCTGGCCTGCTGTATCCCCCGATCTGTCGCCCATTGAACACGTCTGGGATGAAGCGAAGCGCAGATTACGGGCATTACCTAATCAACCAGTGACGTTGGCTGATTTGGCTGCAGCGTTGGTACAGATCTGGAATGCCATCCCACAAGCATTCTTGAACCGTCTGATAGGCTCCATGCGTCGACGTTGCCAGACTTGCATTCAGGCAAACGGTGGATATACGAGGTATTAACTTTGTGAACTCAGTATTGACCCCTGCTGTGTTTACGTCACTCCTGAATGGAACTAATTGATTCCATAACGTGGAAAATGGAATGCAACTGTTAATAAATAACAAATAAATTGTCCCTGAAAAACCGTGTTGTCCTACGTCATACACATTTATTTTTATAACACATTTTAGGCATGCACAGTTCCTTTTTTTGCTAGATTAGTATGTGTAGTACATATGTATTTTGTGGAATGTCCCATGTATTTCATATTGATCGCTCTATGTAGTGTGTTGATAGTTCTTTGTAGTATATGTTGGCAATTTTATTCAGTCTAGACTCTTCTTCTTCAGGAGGACGGCTACTTTGCTGGATAATGACGTCACCCCTGACGGTCGTATCCAAGGCGACACATGTACAAAACACGTGGGGTAAACGCTTGTTCATGGGCTCTAATGGAACACAAGTCAAGGCAAAACATCTTCCGGTTGTCGAACTTCCGGTCAAGGAAGGCCGAGAATATTTATGGCAAAAAACAAAGAAGCATTTTTACATATTTACTCTTCGCATCTAAACAATTATGATTGGTTCCTGAAAGCCGACGATGATACCTACGTCATTTTAGAAAATTTACGTAATTTTCTCCGCGACAAAGACCAGAATGAAGCCATTTATTTTGGACGGAGGTTTAAACCTTTTGTAAAACAAGGCTTTATGAGTGGTGGGGCAGGCTATGTGCTTAGTCGACAGGCGGTTCGATCTCTTGTACAGTACGGAAATTCTACTACTTCCTATCTGAACTCTAAATGCGAACCCACAACATTTATCGGCGAGGATGTTCAGCTTGGCCAGTGCCTGGAAATGGTGGGAGTGAAGGCTGGAGATACACGGGACTCCGAAGGAAAGGAGAGATTTTTTCCACTACGACCAGAAGACCATATCGTACGGGGAAATATTCCGAAAAATAGCTGGTACTGGTCTCACATCTATTACCCACACTTACAGGTAGGCATTACAGGTAGTCACACATCTGGTCCGAGCCCAGGGGCTGATCCTGGATTTTCAGTTAGAGGGGGCGCAACGGGCGCGTATATAGCTGGTGAAATACAAGTAAAGAAATATATGGCATCTTGTATTTACTTCATTTTACTGGCAGAAACGGATCAGTGCATTTTGAAAATATTTGTTTGAAAGCTTATGTCTGTATATTGCTCGCGACGTCAACGGAGGAAGCTTAAGGCCCTGTGCTAGCGCTGAAAGTGTAAAATGTAGAAACGTTCTGGTTCATATTTAGAATGTTATTGGCTCTTACACTCTCTTTCAAGTTTACAATGTAGAATTTTTGCCTATTTGAAGCCCGCCCAAACATCTCTGGGTTTATACAGTATATATACCGAAAAAACTGTTTGCACTTTGCACAAATTACAAATACCGCGCCAAACATTTGGGTATATGACGTCATCATTTTTTGCTGTGTCTGATTTTTAGGTTATACGATATAACATGAAAAAGTCTAACATTGAGGGAAAAGGCAAAAGAAAATTATACTTGTGTAACAGGAAAGATGGTAGTGTAACGTGCTTCCACCGGGGATCGAACCCGCGAACCCAGACTTTCTTGTCGGATGTTCTACTGCGTGTGTGAGCTAATTAAATAAAGGGAAATTCCCCTAGCTCGAAAGTCATCCTCGATATCCAGGGGTTACGCTCATCTACACTAAGGGGAGCGAAAGTGAGCGTAACCCCTTGATATCGAGGATGCGCGAAAGTAAAAGGCGACCGAATGTTACGTCAATTAATATATGCCACACTTGTATGGATAATATAATTAAATAAAGTTTATACTCGCTACTTTTTTTTTTTAATATTTTCTTTCCAGGGTTGCAGTCGCACAGCGATATCCTTCCATTACATCACGCCTAACATGATGTATGCCATGGACTACTTTGTGTACAATTTGACGCGCTAGACTGTTTGACGTCGTACCTGACTGAAGATGACGCAACATCCGGTACTTGGCTTGTTGGTTGACGATTAAGCTGCAGCTACGCAAGGCCAATGACATGCAATAGAGCTAAAAGAGCATTATATTTACTCTAGTGACGTGGGGCTTGCGCGTCACGGAACGGAAGTCGGGTGCCTCGAAAAGTGTCACTCACATGGTAGCAATATATATAGTAACGTACTCTACCACGGACAAGGCTGATATTTTCAACTTATATTGTAATTTTTGTCTATTATGTGAATAAAAAATTTAAAATAGACTAAAATTGGCATATTCTTGGTAAAGTGGACTATGTGTGCGGCTATTTGTATTGTATTTGTACCAATTGGGCCATCCTAGATGGCATTGTTGTTCCTACATGGGAACAAACCAAACGATATTAAACTGTCACCTTTAAATCCTGCAGGGGTCTCTTTGTTTATGCAGAACAATCGGCTCGTCTGTTTTTAAATCTAATAGTTGCAGGCCTTGCAAGGCTTTGTGAAGGACCAACTGAAAACAGCATCGGATTACTAGGTCCGACCATATTTCATAAACGAACCATTCTGGTCCAACCGGTTCAACCTTTTGGATCGCGATAAACGAAAGCGGCCCTTAGTTACATATACATTCATATAGCCTGGAGTACTCGCCTCTATCATATATTGTTTTGTAGAGAGTCAGAATGTACACTATATTAAAAGCTATAATTTCTCCCGGACTCTGCACCACCTTCGTTGCTCACTGCATCCTGTTATTTCCTTTATTCAATAGTTGAGGTTCATCAATTGTATACACCGTAGATAATTTAAATCACATGTATGATTTATGAATCAAGTACATGTAGTGGAACTGGACTAGGTCAATCGCCGACAACAAGGTAGAGCCGCCTATAGTCTAAGAGTTCGGAGGTCCCAGATTCCAATCCCTGTCTGGACTATTACATTTGTCCTTTCCTTTTACAAGCATTTTACCTTGTTTTCAATATACCTAGCTGGTAGACGGTCATACACACACTTTACGAAATAAGGTTACCGGTGAAAAGTGTGCGTGATGGATTACAAGTATATTCTTTGCTTTAATATATGTATGTAATATAAACAAATAAACTGATTTTCATTTGTTTATCACATTAATGTATTTCTATATATTGCAGTTCTAGTCCAGTTATACAAACGCACTCAACTCTTTCTAGACCGGTTAAACTAAAAAGCGCGCACTGAGATACGGAACGCAATCCTATGGCAAGCCAAGTTGTCATTTATCCAGTACTTAACCAAATTATATAAGATATCTTATATACTTTATGAGATATCTTATATACTTTATAACATATATTATATATTATATAAGATATCTCATAAAAGATCTCTTCTTTTTTTTATAAGATAAATTAATATAATATAAAGGTCAAGGTCACGCTGGGCCTGGGTAGTCCTTTGTCTGGGGCTCCGACAAAATAGTGTTTTTTTATTTTCACGTTTTGTAGTATAATTTTTGGATTACATACTTCATAAGTGGATAGTTTATCCCTTATCAGTATCTGTTTTCTGGAACTTTTGGTGAAAATGTGTGTTTTGGACGTTTGGAGTTAGGACAATGGCCTGATACCCTACCTAGTGACTACTGCTCACAGCACACTCTAACTACATGAACTTGTATATGTTGACTTGATATATAGGTATTAATACTCAGTGGAAACCATGGCCAACAGAAAGCACAGTATGGGAGGAGCAGCCGGGGTTAAGACCAGGGGAGCGGATAAGAATATTGAGGACAGACTCGATGAGATTACATCCTTGTTAACTACACTCATAACAAAGGCAGACTTTGATTCCAAGATGAAGAAGTTGAAAGAAACCATACGAGAGGAAAATAGAGAACTGGTTGAAGAACTCAAAGGGAGAGTGTTCGAACTGGAAAAGGAAAATGAGAATCTCCGGCTGACCATTGGAAACCTGGAGACTCAATGCGGTGATCTCCAGTGTTCTAAGGACGCTATAGAGGCACGTCATAACGATTTGGAGCAACACGGCCGCAAGAACTCACTCAGAATACACGGACTGAAGGACACATCTGATTCAGAGACTGTGGAGGAATGTGTGGACAAATTCGTGAACTTTGTGTCTTCTAAACTTGAGGTGGATATTACTAGTGGGGACATTGGCATTGCTCACCGTCTTGGAGAGTTCAACCGGGAAAGAACGAGGTCATCAAATCCCGCTATAAATTGAAGAAAACTGGATACACGGTGTTTGAGGATCTCACGAAGATCAACCAGCAGATCCTCAAGGACGCGTGTAAGCTTCAGTGTGTGAAGAACTCGTACAGCACGGACGGTAAGCTTTTCGCTATACTGACTGATGGTAGAAAGAGAAGGCTCCAGTTTGGCACACCACTCACAGACAATTTTCTTTTAAATAAAACTTTGTGAACTCAGTATTGACCCCTGCTGTATTTACGTCACTCCTGAACGGAACTTATTGATTCCATACCGTGGAAAATGGAATGCAACTGGTAATAAATAACAAATAAATTGTCCCTGAACACCTTGTTGTTCTACGTCATACACATTTATTTTTATAACTCATTTTAGGCATTCACAGTTCCTTTTTTTGTCAGTATAGTATGTGTAGTACATATGTATTTTGTGGAATGTCCCATGTATTTCATATTGATCGCTCTATGTAGTGTGTTGATAGTTCTTTGTAGTATATGTTGGCAATTTTATTCAGTCTAGACTCTTCTTCTTCGGGAGGACGGCTACGTTGCTGGATAAGGACGTCTCCCCTGACGGTCGTATCCAAGGCGACACATGTACAAAACACGTGGGGTAAACGATGCGACAAAATCTTGTTCATGGGCTCTAATGAAACACAAGGCAAGGCAAAACATCTTCCGGTTGTCGAACTTCCGGTCAAGGAAGGTCGAGAATATTTATGGCAAAAAACAAAAGAAGCATTTTTACATATTTACTCTTCGCATCTAAACAATTATGATTGGTTCCTGAAAGCCGACGATGATACCTACGTCATTGTAGAAAATTTACGTCATTTTCTCCGCGACAAAGACCAGAATGAAGCCATTTATTTTGGACGGAGGTTTAAACCTTTTGTAAAACAAGGCTTTATGAGTGTATAAGCTTCAGTGTGTGAAGAACTCGTACAGCACGGACGGTAAGCTTTTCGCTATACTGACTGATGGTAGAAAGAGAAGGCTCCAGTTTGGCACACCACTCACAGACAATTTTCTTAAGGAAGATTCCAGCTAAGAACCATGCAAAAAGATTTGAAAGGGCTATACACTAAATTAGAGAATATCTTGATATTTTTTTGTTTAAAAAAGTAACGGCAATTTTGAGAGAAATTTTATGTTTGTTTATGATAAAAGACAGCTGCTTCTTTCTTGTGCTACAATGGAGTTATGGGCCATACCAGTTTTCCCCCCCACAATCCTTTGTACAAAAAAAAAGCAAATATCTTCCATGAGCAGGAGTTTTATATAAATATACTCTTATCGCTTTGAAGAGTATTTTTTTCTCTACAAAATATCAAAAAATAAAATATGTAGCATATTACAGATTTTCTTTAATTTAAGTTTTTGTTTCTATCTCATCAATCAAAGAAAGATAACTCTTGTCTGAATAACAACAGTTGTCATGTGACTAAAAAAAACCACAAGTTTGTAGTTGTTGTTAAAAAAAACATATTTCTGTGTAAATATATTCATTAAAAATAAAGACAAATTGGTTCTCTTTATTCTGTTTATCAAAGAACACAATAGACTATAGATTATGAAATATATTTTTTTCCAACATTCAGTGCGGAGATCCATTGTTTACCGTCACTCACTTCCGGTGCTGTTTGGTCGTCTGGTAGATTTGACTGAACTTTGTCGTGAAAGCTGTTTTGTATACTGTTCTTCTGATTGATTTATATACCTTTTTGATGTACCTTAACCATAATGAAGAGACTTCTTTAGAACTTTTTTACAAAAAGGCTGGTCCTTGTAGAATGAATTACGTTGGAAATTCATGGAAGTTATGTCAGAACAGAAACATTTTCGTTGTAGTTTTTTTTTAACTTTCTTTCTTTTCCTTGTGGATATTACCAGAGATTTCCTAATGAAACACAACTAGTTAGACTATCAGAATGTGATAAAGAAATTTCAAGCCATCTAAGAAAATTGAAGTAGACAGTCAATGTAAAGTTTTATACAAGAAGCAGACCTAATTTGTCACCGTGTTGGAATTTTTACAACAATACGTCCTGTGCACGGACATCATGATCAGACAGGATATGTTATAGTGAATCTATGCGTAGTTATTTATAAAATATATAAAGGCAGCAAAGTTTGCAGTCAAGAGAGGTGATTTGAAATGAAAAAAAACCCCAAATCAATCGTCAATCTCTTTAATTATATGCTGATATTGTAACGTAACCGGTAACAGATAACAGGGACACCCATATCAATATATCAAGTACTCATTATATCCGTATTAATGGATCAAATGCATAAAGGTGACAGTTATTACTATTTTATCTTCGAGTTGCATACTAGTATAAGATCCAAAGCAGGAATTTAAATGGAAATAAAAAAGCTAGCAATGCGAACGGTCAAGAGAAGCATCATAATGATTTTTTTTTAATGAGTCGTTTTAATTAAGAAATAGAACCCCGACTTACAATAATTGTTATAAGCCGTATAGTCTATAACTATATAGCTAGTAGCGTATACGGTCCTGACCGGGGCCATCCTGATCAGGAAACCACGTGCTCATTATATTCGAATTAATTCATCAAATACAACAGTTGGCAATGCGCATAGGTAAGAGATGGCTGAATGTGATTTAGAAACAATAATTAAACTATGTCTAAAGTATTTTATCTTCCATATATAGATATAAGAACGTCTATGGTCCTGAGCGTGGTCATCCTGATCAGAAATGTTAATGGAAATTATTTACGTAGGTTTTGATCAAGTACAAAAAGCTAGCAATGCGAACGGTCAAGAGAAGCATCATAATGTTTTTTAAATGGAAAATACATTACATCATTGATGGAATACTATATATCTACATCTTAAAACGTACACAGTCCTGGGCGGGGCCCATCATGATCAGGAAATAAAATCACATTTGTTTGCATACATAATTACATTTATAAACAAAATATAGATCGCAGTGAATATTGTCATTAGAGGAGTCGTTTTAATTTAGAAATAGAATCCCGACTTATAAGAATGGTTATTTATAAGCAGTATATACGGTCCTGACCGGGGCCATCCTGATCAGGAAATCAAATGGAAATAATTTATGTGGTTATTCATCGACTACACAAAGTAGGCAATGCGAATGGCCAAGATTAGCGTCACATATAATGTTTTTTTAATAGGAAAGTAGTTTACTTCAACAATGAAATACTTAAAACATATTTCTTATAACGAACACGGTCGTCGGCGGGGACATCATGATCAGGAAAAGTCAACTTTTCCAATATATAGATATAAACATTTATAAACTAAAGATAGATCGCTGTGTATATTGTCATTAGAGAAGTCGTATTAATTGAGAAATAGAACCCCGACTTACAAGACTTGTTATAAGCCGTATAGTCTATAACTATTTAGCTAGTAGCGTATTCGGTCCTGACCGGGGCCATCCTAATCAGGAAACCACGTGCTCATTATATTCGAATTAATTCATCAAATACAACAGTTGGCAATGCGCATAGGTAAGAGATGGCTGAATGTGGTTTAGAAACAGCTAATTATCTGCTACTTTCAGCTTTATTGAAAGATAAACAACCCATATTATATTTTACATAATGCCTGGTCATGCTTCAAAATACATCTTTACTAGAAATGTGTGCCTTGGAGTCTTATCTATTTGAATAAAATGATATCAGCATTTATCAGAATGATATGTCCGACAAAAGAATTGAACTCAGAATGGTTTTGTAATTGCATTTCACAATAAAAAAAAACTTATTTTGATAACGCCTACATTTAAGTCCAAAGAACAACAGAGAACTTACTTATACTCCTAAGTTAAGTTATCTCATGTTTATTCAATTTAGGATAGGCCAATGATGCAGTATACCTGTGTGTAGTCAGTAAAAAGAGTTGGACCAATAGCAAGTCATCAGAAAGGGTGTGGTGAGGCTTACAAATAGCCAACATCTTGGGTAAAATTACAAACTTTATCTGCATTTGACCAGTCTTCAGAATCAGACATTCAAGTGATTAAATTTTTTAAAGTCTAATTTCTTAATGATTAAATACTTGGGAACTAGTCTACAAATCAGGCATCAAAATGATCAAAATTGTTGGAGTCTAATTCCTGAAGAGTTTAATATTCTAGGGACGGCGGCCATTCTACATATAATTTCATGTAAAAGCGTTCCCGAGCAAGGATAGTTTGAACAAGCAACACGGTGAATGCTTTTTCCATGCTTATTCATTCTTTAAATATTTATATATATAGATCAAGAGTCTTGACAGTGGACATAATCACAACTGAAGTAAAAAGAAAATCAATAATAATATACCAAACATGGACATTGCCCTGAGGAGGAACATCTTGATCAACAAATTGAAGGTGTTTCCATGATTATAATATATATTTATAAATGAGTAAAGCAATACATGATTTCTTCAGTTTCAAAAGTACACAAAAGAGAACAACAATAAGTAAAATCATTTGTTCTGTGCAATGGAACACACATAGATGTTTTTCGCTGAAACAAAAGTTTAAATTAAATTTTGAGAATGCAGTTTGTTCCCGATGATGCACGCAGATGACTTGCTCGTATTGGTGGGTTCTGCTAAAGATACAAAACGTGTTGAATAATTTATATAATCCTGCATAATCCTGAAGCCTAACTGTAAAGATGAAAAACTCACGAAAATAACTGTTTGCAGAAAGATTTAAATAATAAATTAATAGGATTATGGTTATATAATGGTCATAAAGTGTATTTAAGATCTATTTACATATTCAAGAATTGCTTTTTTAGGTTTTGATACAATGTGCTACAAAAGCAGTTATCTGAAACATTTTTACTCTTTATTCTAAATGCAAGCATATGCCGTTGATTTGTCCTTTTTTTTAAATATGATATATATATTGTATAACCTCTATTTGGTTAATATTTTATCGATGGGTGTTCTTACTAAACAAAATTAGCACCCGGGGCTCACACGATCAATATATATGATATATCTTAACTTACCATAATATATGTGAGCATCCAATTAAGACCATATTGTTATCCTTATTCGATTTTGTTGTTGTTAATGGGTTTTTTTTAATATAAAGTAGAAGTGAAAACCGTATTTTGTTGTTTTTGCATTCATTGAAGTTTTGGCCAATGACCTCAAACTGAAGACCTAAAAAATACAAGGCTTTGTGCACTAATTTCCTTTTACAAATTTGATAACGAGCCGAATCGCATTTCTGTGCTTGGATTGCCACTTATTACTACGGACAGCTGTAATAGGAACCGTAATATCACTACTTCATTCCGATTTGGTGTTAGCGCATGTTTTAACTCCTTTTAGCTATTATGGTTAGAAAAATTTAACAAAATTGCAAGGGAAATTATAAACACATCTGAACGCCGAATCATAGCTGTTGTGAACCCTACTACTTATAATTAGGCCAGTTATGAAAATTGGTGCGTTTGGGTGGGGGTTGGGGCTGTACATTTTCGGAAGGTCATATTGAATTTTCACTCTATTGAATACAATACTTGTTTGCAGACTTGAGTAAGTGTATTGGTGTTGCTCATACTTATACGGTCACATGATATGTCCACAAACTAAAGTAATTGCAGCTCTATTAGCCTCAACGTAAGTGAAAATGATTGTTATTCTATTTGATCAAGTTGTTGAATACTTTTTGTTAATACATACATTCTGTCGTTTTAATGATAGAAAGTCAAATCCAAATGTGTGTGTTTGTTAATGAATTGTTAATCTTAGCGTGTTGCATGCAGTTAGCAAGTGTTTATTTCTGTTTTTAATGTTGTTTAAATTTTAGCGGTTCCGTTCATCTCCAGAAGACCGTTTGTGACATACACATCACGCTAAACCACCAAGCACTGATCCCCATTACAACTTTGCTAACGATCCGAGTCACATTGATTGATCTGATAACAAAAGGGAACAGAGGGCCTGTTTCGCTCACCTTGATATATCTAAGTAATCATGTCAAACTATTCTCCTAATGAGATCCAAGGGAATATGCCAGACCACAGGGCCAATCCATGTAAATATCTGTATTTGATTGTTCATGCCCAGCAATTATATATATGGTTATGGGGTGGGGCTCTCAACTGTTTCCAAGCTGTGACTCAGAAACTAGGTCCACAGGGTTGTGGCCAGACCCCATGATCAATTCTAATATCATGACTGCATTCGTCTCTTTTTGCCCAGGATTTGTATTTATAGTTTTGGGTTGGGGATCTGAACCGTTTCAAAGTTATGACCCAGGGGTTAAGTCTGCAAAGGTGGGCCAGACCCCAGGATCAATTCTAATATCATGACTGCATTCGTCTCTTTTTACCCAGGATTTGTATTTATAGTTTTGGGGTGGGGATCTGAACCGTTTCAAAGTTATGACCCAGGGGTTAAGTCTGCAAAGGTGGGTCAGAACCCAGGGTCTATTATAATATCATGACTGCATTCGTCTCTTTATGCCCAGCATTTGTATATATAGTTTTGGGGTGGGGACCTCAACCGTTTCAAAGTTATGACCAAGGGACTATGTCTCCAAGGGTGGGGACAGACCCTAGGGCCATCCTGTAAGCAAATGTGCATACTTCTCTTTATACTCAGCAATTATATATATGGTTTTATGGTGGGGATCTCGACCATTTCAAAGTAATAAACGTGTTTTGGCCCCACCCCTTAGCCCGGGGGGTCAACTCCACCATTTGTACAATTTTGATTCCCCACCACCTAGGGATGCTTCCAGTCAAATATGGTTGATATCCATCTCTTAGTTCTACGGAAGAAGTCGCTTAAAACAATATTGCCAAATTGCCCCCTTTTGGCCCCTCCCTCAGCCCCCTGGGGGTCAGTCCCACCATTTGTACAGTTTTTAATCCCCAATAACTAGGGATGCTTCCAGTCATATTTAGTTAAATTCCAATCAGTGGTTAAGAAGAAGTCGTTCAAAGACATTGTTGACGTACGGACGCCACGGTATGGCATAAGCTCACCTTGGTCCTTCGGACCAGATAAGCTAATAAAACTGGATAACCAACTTCATGGAACTTTAAATATACCAACAATGTGTTTGGATTGATGTCCATACTTCATAGAAGGTCCCTTTCCGACACCTTCCATAACTTTCATTAATGTCAATCCCAAACACTGATTCTCGTTCCGAAGTGTTTATAAGGTTGATAATATATCAACTTATATTGCTACGAGTAGGAAAGTTAGACAGCAAGTTTCTGTTTGTCTTAGTAACAAACCATAGCTGTTTAGTGGGCCATTTTACTGGGGTCAGCTATGCATACAAGAAGCGTGAAATACTGTGGACTTCCTCTACTTTAAATGCATTACATTGTGTTTGGACAAGGTGCACCAGTTGTCGTGAATAAACCGGCAGCAGATAAAAGTGTTCGAGTTTTGAGTACCAGAACTATATCGGTATTGTAACACACCTACATTCCTTTGTTTCTTTATCAACATTATGTACAGAATGTAAATCATCAAGTTGTTATGCAATTTATCATTTTTCTCTTTTGGGTTGAGAATCAGATAGGACGATATACTCCTCAAGCATCTATATCATTGTATTATTACGTATTATTTATTTAATGCGTCCCGTCCGAAGTATGCTGAACTCAGGACTTTTATCATTCATACCTTATCGTGAAAAAAATGCTGCACGAAACTGTTAATCGGATATATATCACCGTGCACCTGTACATGATTATGAATATCAGCGTTTGCCTTTTTCATCAAATCTTTCCCGTGTCTTCACTCTTCATTCAAGATTACTTAAATTGTCTCGCGACCATATCCTTGTCGAATTTCAGGTTTCGTTAGGCTAGACGTAACCGTGATTTAGAACTTCCGATGATTTTGAACATATTATATAGTCAGATACTACATCTAACGTGAAAGACAAAGAAATGTTTATAATGCTTGAAAATATATATTTGTTTTTGTATTGCCGACATGTCAACTACGTTTTTGGTGTTTTACCAAACAAAAACAAAAAAACGGAAACAACTCTGTTGTTTGTGTATGTTATTGTTAAAATATTCAATGATTGTTTTAATGATTGCAAATGTATAAACAAACGTATGCATTTGGTATAAGAACACGAAATATAGACATACACATGTACATTGTATGTTGTACAAATGAAGTATTGTAATTGTATTATGTGTTCATAATTTCATCTCATCTCCTGTTGTAGACTGGTCGTATAAATGGTTTGATATTCTGTCATTGAAACGATCGATAATGCATGTACGACGTCCATTTAAATATTTTATATTTTATAGAACCCAGAATGTAATCAATTACATCAAATTACATTGTACCTGAATATTTTTCTCTGTTGTTTGTGTTGTTTAAGATACGTCTGGAAGGGGTGATTGTTATCAAATAAATGATTGTTAAGAGCTTAAGTATTCTGATTATCGTCGCAACCATCTTTTGATTGGAATGTTTAAATGCAACTTGTATGCTTACTGGTTGGTTACTGGCAAGTTGGAGAAGTTGGATCGTGCGGTAGAGTTTAAATATCAATATCTATATGGTAAACGCGCCGGGAGGTGTGACATATGTGTAGCAGTTGGGGTGTTTCTTATGCTTATTGTATTATCATTTTTATATATGCCAATGAAGATCAGTATTTGCTGTTGGGTTCATCGGTGGCATGCATCGGATGTGATCCGGTTGCCTCATCGAAGGTTTTGGGGAAAGAGCAGTGGCGTCCGTCGTGAGTCCGTCAACAAGTTCTTGAAACCGGATAACAGCAAGAGCTGGACACATGCGAAAGTGATGGGAAGTCAAAATGTACAAATTAAGGAGCTAATAATAGCCCATCCCTACTTTCCCCCACCACAACAACTATATAATGAAAGATAAGGAGAAAATATGTGAATAGAGACTGAGCAATCTCTGATTATTTCAATATTCTAAAAACGGAAATAAAAATGATCTGAATTCTGAGCAGCAAATTTCCAAATAAATATTTTAGCGCCGGACCCAATTAAAGAAAAAACATACGTTCAAATGATCACACTTATTTAGTTCTGCTGACATAATTTTCAGCACACCGTATGTTTGTTTGAGACAGTGAAATATGAAAATAAGGGGGTTCTTTTGTTATTGTTGACACAATATTAAAGATGAGTATGACTTTAATTTAGTATGATTTATGAAGAAAATTATTGTGAAATTCCTTTTAAAAAAATACTGGTAAAAAGTCTGTATTAAAACTAGTACAGCTCTTGAATAAACAAACGTTTAAAAAATCACGGTTGTAAATTTAACCATGCCCGACAATAATGTGCATAACGCACGCATTTTGATGTGTTGTTTCTCGGATACAAATAATAATAAGCAATAGTTGTGTTAAATATTTAAAAAAATCCTCACGGATTAACATAGACGTGTGCCTAGTCCAAAGGCCTGATCTGGGACTGACAAATAACATGTTTACAGTGTAATATCATATCAAATCATTATTAGGTAATTCGTTATCCAGGCAAACCACTGGCTACCTAATCTCTACACAAAATGTATGTAACAGGTCAGCAGCCAAAGTCAGTTTGTGTGAGAAGAGGTCCTGCTCTGTATAGTTAGGTGCAACATGATATGTCTCATGATAATTGTGAATTGACTGTGTGTATTTACATTTACAAGCTGTGGAAAACAAAAACAATTAACAGACACTATCGTTCAGAATTATAATTTTGGTTTTAATGATCTGAACATTTTTTTTTCAAATAATATCATTCAATAAACTCCATTCTGTTCACAGTTATTCCCACTTATGTCCCATGTATGGCTGTCCTTTAGGATTTGGGTACAAATTGTTTTTCAAATCGGATTATAATCCTACATTTCAAATACAGAAACAATGTTGGATGAATTTTTGTGATTTCAACTTTGGCTTTGATGTTGATTCAATTGATACATATATGTAACAGTGATTTGTGTTTCGAGTTTGGAGTTTATATATTATTCATTTTTTCTGGTAGTGGATTGATTTGTTTTTGTCTCAACAGCAATAATATATGCTATTAGAAAATAATGATATAAATACCAGATATTATTTCACTGAAAGTGTAATATAAATATTGTATAGAAATAAAAAGAAAGACAATATTATCTTATTCATATCATGCTGCATGAAAACATATGTATGTATGCTTTTTAATCATTCTTTCTAAAAAAACATATATATATACAATACATAATGTATGGAAAGTCAATTATGGAATACATTTTGTAAGGTGTTCTATAATGTATACCGCTAATAATTCTATTTATGTTTTTATTCATACAATGATGTTGTTATATATGTCTTTATCCCATTTAATGCTCAAGTAAATACATGTATGACTATTTCATAATGAAACAATTTGTTTCGTGTATTTTCTTGTATCAATATCAACCAAGAGTAGGGGTTATAGGCTCACACCATTCATGAGTGGTCAGAATACCTTCAGTGTACACTCGTGTGCTGTCCACAAAACTAGACCTTAGGGAGCTGGCTCTGAAGCCGTGTCGGGACAAAATTAATTGATACTGTCAATGTCCCAGACAACACCAACATACACAAATTGTACTGAATCTCGGCCTTTAATAGGCATGAACTACAGTTCAACATCCCCTGAACCAGACAGGTGATATACTAAGCCTTATCTGACATAAGACAAGTAACTGTACGGCCAGCACTGGTGTACTAATGTAACAGTCAGCAATTATTTGTATACCTCTGAACTACGTTACAACGGGAAACTCTGAAATTGAACACTATTCACATTAAATACCTATTCAAGTAAACGTATTATCAAATCGGCTTCATTAATAATAATAAAAGTAATAACATATAAAGATTCATTCGATGATATGTGAAATATGAGAAAGTATATGCTGTTTGAATTTTTTTCTCATCAGTAAAATATTAATCATTATCAATTTCATAAAACCTTATATCTTTTCTGCATAAATCTTACGCCTCTTATTTCTTTTTGATGCTGTTATACTTGCTTCGTATTACTTTTAAAAAGTCAGAAATTGAATATGAAATAGTTTTCTGTTGAATATCATATATATTTCATATATGTGGCAGAATATATCAATATTTGCACTCGTACTCTGCACTCGTGAAAAATATTCTTATTCCTCAAAACTCGTGACATATATATGATATTCAATGGGAAACCAGGAAATGTTTCTATATCATGATGAAGAGAAAGTAGGAAGAGAAAACTAGGATTGCAGGATGACGAAGAAGCGGAAACACTATGTAGATGAATAGAAAACGTGATGTATGTTAAATAAGCGAAAAGTTCCCCCTTAACTCCTTCGCGTTCAGGTCGGGTTTTTTCCGAAATAACATATGCAAATGTAGAATTGCATTCTAGTCATGTATACATGCGCAGTCAAAGTTTAAATTCCAGTCACCATCACAAAGAAAACGCCCAAATTAGTCGCTGAGGTAACTGGTAAGAACCAATAAATGACCTCCGTCTGGCATTCTCAAGGCGACCCTCTCTATCTCAAGTCAGTAGGACCTCTTGATTCAAATAGGCATGAAATGAAAACTCGTCACTCCAACAAGGAAGAAAAGAATACGTGCTGATGTTTCGAAAACCTGATCAAGAAGTCCTAACTCAGAACCGTATACACTATCAAAAGCAGTTATAAGGAAGACATTTTGTGTCTCAATCGTATTTCCCCGTCTCTTGACTCTATACATACCTGTCTGAATGCATTTGACCCATTATTATCAATTCACAATTGATATCATTTTCTGATCGGATGTCCTCGGTCATGATCATATGACACCTCTCTTGGCCTTATTCATTACTACCTTTCTTGATGTGATAAATAGCTACAGATATATTGAGCGTTTGATTTCCTGATCAGTATGTCACTGCTTAGAACCGCATACACTACTATATGACATTAAAATAATATTATATTATAGACAAAGTTTATTTTCTATCTCAAAATTAGATTAATCCATCTCTTACCTCAGCACAACGCTCGAGAGGGTATACGTTATAAAATGTTTGAATAATGTATTTTACCATTGATTTAATGTGTAAAATATCATGACACCTGTCTTGCAGTTCGCCTTATTACCTTTGTGTAGTTGATGAATAAGTACGGAAATAATTTCCATTTCATTATAAGGAAAGTTCTTTTTACACAACCAATAAAATGTTCTATGTGACGTTTCAATGACTAGTACGATATGTACACTGTCACCTTCATCAGACAAATGACCAATGAAGCGTATGCACACAAAGGTGAAATGTGTACGAGTTGTCCATAAAATCGATGTCGATTTCGGCTACGCTGGAAACGTATGTACAATAGTTGTTATATATGTACCGACGGAACCGTGAAGGTATTGGTCTATATAAAAAAGACTCATACGGACCAATACATGTACTTCAAATTCCACTATCCTTTACACCAGAAGTTAGGCGTCATACGTACATTGCTCAACAGATGTGATACAATAGTCACGGAAGAACATGACATAACATAAGATCAGAATCACATCGCTAGGGCAATGAGAACATGTGCATATCCTGAATGGGCCCTAAAACGTGTAAAAAACCCAGTGTCAAAGTAAGGAGAAGAACAAGAAAAGGCCAATCAAGGATAAGAACAAAACCAAAGGACAAGTGGTTATCCCGTATATAAAGGGTATATCCGAACCATCCAGAGGATATATCGCGGTCATGGCATAGCAACAGCCATGAAGCCCCACAAGACGCTTCGCAATATCCTAGTACACCCTAAAGATAAAACACCTAAAGAAAACGTCGCAGAATGCGTATACAAAATCGGATGCAAAAACTGCGACGCGTCGTATATTAGAGAGACTGGAGGCGATTTGGGGTCCGCATTGGTGAAAACCGGAAAGATACAGAAACCCAAGAAGGTAGGAAATTCACCAGATCTGAAAGAAAACAGTCGGAGTCCCAGATAAATAAATCGGCAATCATAGCCCCTGCCACAAAGAAAAACATGTGATTGACTGGGATAACTCCAAAGTTTTGGACAGAGAGAGCAATCTGTTCAAGCGGCAGATAAAGGAAGCCATCTGGATACGCCGCATTGGGCCAGTTCTAAATCGAGACGAGGGGGCTCAAAGACTCTCGCACATCTATGACTAAAAGTTAACAAAGCGTAGCTGAATTGAGTCATTTCGGTACATATATAACAAGTATTGTACATACGTTTCCAGCGGAGCCGAAAGCGGCATCGATTTTATGGACAACTCGTTCACATTTTACACCTTTGTGTGCATACGCTTCATTGGTCTTTTGTTTGATGAAGGTGACAGTGTACTTATAGTACTAGTCATCGAAATGTCACATTTAACATGTTATTGATTCTGTAAAAAGAACTTCTTATAATCCATACTTAGAAATTTCCATTTGATTTCCTTATCAGGATATCCCCGCGCAGGACCATGTACGTTCTTGATATTTCACCATTGAAATAATGTTCAGTAGCTAATAACCATTTGAAAATCATAATTGCAACGTTCTTGATTGTTCACATCCATAACTGCATGTATTTGATAAAGCAAAATCTACGAAAAAAGAACAAAAAATTCTTATCCTGATCGTGATGTCCACGCTTAGAACCGTATATGCTATAATATGTTAATAACATATTCATCGTTCATGTTACCTATATATATATATATATTATAAAAAGAAATTTTTCAACAACGAGTCTTTAGTACTTTTATCTCTTCTAGGAGTATATGTTGTGACGTCATAAACTATTTTTGAAAGGATGTGCATACACGAGTTTCGATCAGCGTGTTTTATAATTTTTATTTTAGTCTATAGTAGAGTTACGTTTGTAAAGTAGTGATATCGGTAGTGTGTCGAATCAGTAATGTAATGGTCCCGAGTTTATTTTTATTTATATTTATTTTTAATTTATAATTATTATTTTTNCGCTATAGCGAACTATTATATGACGTCATAGTTTATGACGTCACGACATATACTTCAAATAAACAGTCTGAAGAATCTCCTAAAAGAGATGAAAGTACTAAAAACTCGTTGTTGAGAAGAAAAAAAAGAAAAAAAAAATCTTTGTCCGTAAGGATAATTTTTCTGCTCTTATAATATATATATATATTCAATTTAAAAATCATAAGTACAAACCTTTTGACCGTATTTATTTTTAACTTTATTTATGGGATGAATAACAACGGATACATTTTACATTTGATTGTCCTGCTAGGACCGTTAACGTATAAGATGCATTATAATGTACATTTATTTCGTCATTGATGTAATATATATCTTTTAAAAATTATTATGACGAGAACGGATATATTTTTATTATAATTCCTGATCAGAGTGTCCCCGCTCAGGACCCATATCGTAGTATGATGGAAACTAATGTATTCCATCATTGATGTAATGTATATATCCATTTAAAAAGCACAATGTCGTATCTTTGACGTTGTTCATTGCCAACATATATAACGAGAAGCAATTATTTTATGAAGTATTCCTTCATTGTGATTTAAATGTTTGGAGGATTTACCATTTGGAAATTATTATGACACATTCCTTGATCTTTTACATTGACGAGTGTATGTATTTGATAAAAATAACCTAATGGAATTATTTCCATTTGATTTCCTGATCAGGATGTCTTCGCACAGGACCGTGTATGTTATAAGATGTTTATATATATTATTTCGTTGTTCATGTTACCTGTTTTACATTTTAAAATCATTATGACACATCTTTGGAACGTATTCATCGCTTACTTTACTGATGTGATGAATAACAACAGATATATTTAACATTTGATTTCCTGATCAGGACGTCTCCGCTAAGGACATTATATGTTCTTAGATGCATATGAATAGTATTGCTATGCATTTATTAGCCGTTAAAGTGTTTAAATTAAATAAACCGTGGCTCGTGGTCAGTGTCATAGTTTTATTTGAAGATAGTAGCTAAGTAGCCGTAGATATCTGTAGATTAGTGTGAACGTTCTAGGTGGAGGAAGTTCTAGTTTGTGATATAGTGTTTGTGCCTCAAGCTGATTTGACCGCGGGGTCAACTTTAGCAGGATTTATGGCCAGTTTCACCTAGTCGTAAAGGGGTTAAATGTAGCTGGATTTACCTTCCTTATCAATGTAGCAGGATTTTTTGCCTGGGGAGTCTGAGTAGAGACTTGAGCTAAGGCGTCTAGACAGTGTTGAGAAGTCTAGAGACATAGAGGATAGTTAGAAAGCTACAGTTAGAATGATAATTAGAAAGTTAGTAAGAATAGCAGATTTGAATGTATTTTGTAGATCTTTGTAGTTTTACAGTTTATAGTTGGAGATAAGTTTTGAGTAGAAATGGTGAAGACTTGTATATTTTGTGACGGATTATATATTAAGTATGTCGTCGTTCATGTTCAAATGTTTCGGTTTAAAAGTCATTATTACACATGTTTTGACCGTATTCATTGCTAACTTTACTAATGTGAAGAATAATAACGGATAAATCTAACATTTGATTTCCTGATCAGGATGTCCCCGCTAAGGACCGTGTTTCTTGTGAGATGCATACATTCAGTATTTTGTAGTTCGAGTTACTTCTTTATCTTTTGAAAATCATTATGACACATCTTTTAACCGTGTTCATCACTAACTTAACTTGTTAACGGAAAAGACCGGATATATTTAACAATTGACTTCTTCATCAGGATGTCCCCGCTCAGGACCGTGTTTATTGTAAGATGTATATATATGGTATTTCGTCGTTCATGTTACCTATTTTTTCTTTTAAAAACCATTATGACACATCTTTTAACCGTGTTCATCCCTAACTAAACTTTTATGACGAAAAAGACCGGATATATTTAACATTTGATTTTTTCATCAGGATGTCCCCGTGTTTATTGTAAGATGTATATATTTAGGATTTCGTCGTTTATTTTACCTATTTTCCATTTAAAATTCATTATGACACATCTTGTGTTGAAACCTAGCTTAACTTATATAACGAAAAATAAACGGATTTATTTAACTTTTGATTTCCTGATCAGGATGTCCACGCTCGGAACGTGTATGTTATAAGATCTATATATTTAGAAATTCGTCGGTTGTTTGTCTATTTTTTGCATTTAAAAGTCATTATGACTTCTCTTTTGACCGTATGCATTGCTATCTTTACTAATGTGAGGACTCAAAACGGATATATTTAACAGTTGATTCCTGATCAGGATGTCCACACTCCGGACCGTGTTTATTGTAAGAGGTATATTTTTAGTATCTCGTCGCTTATTTTACCTATTTTCGATTTAAAATTCATTGACACATCTTGTATTGATACCTAGCTTAACTTATATTACTAAAAATAAACGGATATATTTAACATTTGATTTCCTGATCAGGATGTCCACGCTCGGGACCGTGTATGTTATAAGATGTATATATTTAGTAATTCGTCGTTTTTTTCCTATTCTTTTGCATTTAAAAGTCATTATGATTTCTCTTTTGACCGTATGCATTGCTATCTTTACTAATGTGAAGACTTACAACGGATATATTTAACAGTTGATTTCCTGATCAGGATGTCCACGCTCGGGACCGTATATGTTACAAGATGTATATATTTAGTTTTTCTTTTTTTGGCCAATTTTTGCATTTAAAAGTCATTATGACTTCTCTTTTGACCGTATGCATTGCTATCTTTACTAATGTAAAGACTTACAAAGGATATATTTAACATTTTATTTCCTGACCAGGATGTCCCCGCTCAGGACCGTGTTTCTTGTAAGATGTATACATTCAGTATTTTGTGTTTCGAGTTACTCATTTCTCTTTTGAAAATCATTATGACACATCTTTTAACCGTGTTCATCACTAACTTACCTTATATTACGAAAAATAAACGGATATATTTAACATTTGATTTCCTGATCAGGATATCCACGCTCGGGACCGTGTATGTTATAAGATGTATATATTTAGTAATTCGTCGGTTTTTTGCCTATTTTTGCATTTAAAAGTCATTATGACTTAAAACGGATATGTTTAACATTCGATTTCCTGATCAGGATGTCCCCGCTAAGGACCGTGCATGTTATAAGATGTATATATATAGTAATTCCTCGTTCATTTTATCTATTTTTATTTAAAAATTATTATGACAAATCGCTTGACCGATTCATTGCTGCTGACTTTACTTATGAGAAGATTCACAACGGATATATTTAACATTTGATTTCCTGATAAGGATGTCCCCGCTCAGGACCGTGTATGTTATTAGATGTATATATTTAGTATTTCGTTGTTCATTTTACATAGATCTACATAATCAAAGGGAGGGAGCTGTTATATTCCAACTCCGCATTATGAGTTCTGCTACACTTTTTGTATTAAAAACAATGATCATAATCCCTTTGTCTTGATAATTTGATGCTGATACTTTCCCATGCTTAACATTAGTTACATATTGATGCAAATCATTGCAGATGTTTGCTAAAACAAGTATATGAAAACGCCACAATATGCAAGTTTTATTGCCCCGCTCAAAATTACCATCCCTAAAAATTAGACGCCTCAGAAATTTTGCAATCGAAGTATACAAAATTACAAACAAACAAACACCCACATACCTGCATGACCTCATCAGTACCACACAAAAGCCATACTCCTTTAGATACCACAACAAAGCAGACATACCACACGTAAGAACAACCAAATTTGGCAAACACTCTTTTCGATCTGAAGCACCAAAAATATGGAATTCTCTGCCAGACCACTTTCGAACAGCGACAACACTTTCGCAATTCAAAACACTTATAAACAGCTGGTACGGACCACAATGTAAATGTGTCACATGCAAACAACCTACATAATATACCACACAACAACATAGCATCACTTATTACTCTCATACAAGTACACAAGGTTTTTAAATATGCTTTTACACCCCATGTTTTTAGACTGATATCTGCTATTTTAAACAGCTACTTGTGTACATGTGCTTTTAACAAATGATAGTGCTAACCTAGCTGAAAATGGAATGTGATGTATGAGTAAAGTATTGACTTTGTAACTGTTTTATTATGCAATGTGTATGTCCTGTATATTAGTCGGTTTTAATAGCTCCTTAGAGCTAATGTTGTATTGTTATATACCATGTACCGACTCTAAATAAAACTTTGGACTTTGAACGGTTCTGGTCAGCGACGGTCCCAGGCAGCCCCGGTTCCAGTGAGGGCAGCTCAGCTGTTAGACACTGTTGCGTCTATGGCCTCAGCGTAATGTTGCGGAAAGAGTGAGGCCCAGTAGAGGGACTTCATATTTGAAGATGTATTGTTTATCAAATGTAACTGTTATTATCTGTTATTATAAAAGTTAAGTATATTGGTGATTAAATTCCAATCTTATTTTCCGACATGATATACTTTGCCTGATCCCTCTAAATCGTGTAAAAAGAGAATCACAATAGCCCAAACATATCCGGATTTCCGTCTGGTTTGGTAGTTACTATATACTTCCGGTTTGGGTGGAGAGAAGAAAAGACTGAAAATTTGAAAGAAGCTTCAGTTTCTATAATTTTTAATGTCATGAATTTAGATAACCACCAAAAAAAATACCAAATAAAGAGATATTTTTGAGAATGTGTAGCAAAGCTAAACAGCATCGTAAAAATTGGACCGCGGTAACTCTATGCTAGCTACTTCCGTGACGAAGGATTTTGGAAGCATAGTATTTCGACGTTACCATGACTACAATTCACCCTTCCACATCGTTGTTAGCAACGCGGTTGCTATACAAATTCAGCCAATCAGAGCGCGAGTTCGATTGTCGGCCATTACCTCCGACAACTTTGTCGGACATTGACACGAGGGTAAATACGAACGGCAGTGAAATAATAGTGAAGAAGTGCTCCTGGGGAACCTGCAACAGCGACAGCCGATATGCAGAAAGATTGGAGAACGGTGTGACATTTATTCCCTTTCCAAAACCCTAAAACCAACCTAGAAACATGCCTGAGATGGGTGAAGGCTTGTGGACGACCCCATTCGCAGCTTAACGCAACAAATATAGATAGACACAAGTTCGTGTGTTCAAAGGTATGTTTATATCCCGATATTAGAAAATATAATGTAGTAAAGCAGAGCATATGGTTGACCAAACAGGCAATACTCACATAATCCTCAATTTCATTCAT
Organism: Mizuhopecten yessoensis; assembly: GCF_002113885.1. NCBI lineage: Eukaryota > Metazoa > Mollusca > Bivalvia > Pectinida > Pectinidae > Mizuhopecten > Mizuhopecten yessoensis. The sequence continues at coordinate 885,974 of NW_018406816.1, forward strand.
ATGTTTTTAATATGTCTCGAGCAAAACTTGTTATGACACTGTGTAAACATAAGAGCTGTCGGTCCAACACAGGGGTATGCACAGCGGAATCATCATTTCTTATTTTGATGTCTTGTGTTCTGCTGGTTTTATTCATACGCATATAAAGAGTTGCGGGTGTGCAAGCAGCAAACACATATCAATTATTATCTTTAATCTTAATAAAACCAACATTTTTTTGACCCATTAGTTGTTTACATTACAGCTGTATTACATGCCCCCCATGTCAACAAAATGAAAGTAGAAGATACTAACAATTATGATCAGTTTTTCAGTGTTATAGATTTTCCAAGAAGAAAGTATTGTCCTGACAGGAAATATGTTGCAGTGATTGACTGTGCGCATGCTCGGACAACACAGCTGAACTCTCCGACGGCTCCTGGAAGTAAATAGAAATTCTTCATCTACGATCATTCTGGAACGTATCTATATGTATACAGGGGGTAAGGTGCAACATTGCACACATATAAAACAAATTTACAGATAAAAGTCATCCAATAACGATTTCATAACTTTTTGACAGCCGGCGGGAACATATCTCTTTGTGACAACCCAACTTCCGGTTAATCTCTATGTAAACAATCAACGATAGAGTGAACAAATGAGTAGAAAACTTGAGAAGTACATCGCAAAACAACCTCAATATCCGGATGGGTTCCAATATAAAACCCCAATCCTAGTATCGGACAGTAAAGGTTTTACACTACGAAACGCCTGCATAGAAAAGGAGTTCCCACTTGAAACCTGGTGCAAATCAGGGGCAACAACCGAAGTACTAGTAGATCTTATCAGAAACAGAATTGGAAAATCCATCAAAAGACATCAACAAGTGATAGTTTATCTCTGGTCCGGTACATGCGACCTCACCACAAAAGAAGGGAGATATATCAAACTCAAATCTCGCAGCAAAAAGTCAATTCAAACTATAGAAGAACAATACAATAGAGCAATCAATATTGTATGCAAGTACCAAAATGCAGAAATAAAATTCGTCGACTGCCCATTACTCTCAATATCCAACTGGAACAAGTACAAAGGTCATTAGAATCCAGAGACATATAAAGTTGAAGACTTTCTAGTTACTAAGCAAATACAGGAATTGAATTACAAAATCTACCAAATCAACAGTAAACTCAACAAAACATCAGTAAAATTCAGTAAGTACTTTTTTAGAGGACGAAAGAGAAGGAAAGGTCAAATACGTAAATCAGTAAACCTTTCAATTAACAACAAGGACGGTATACATCCGGGACGCTTGCTAAGTCTAGCTATCATCAAAACCATTCTTCTAGACACATACATCGAATGTTTCCACATAGACCAGAACTCTGAATTACTACAGATCAGAGTGGAACAAGAAGAACTGAACGCACTATTCTAATCAACACCTTCATCCGCTTTAGAGAACAGATGCCAGTGAACAGACAAGATGAATAGTAAAATTCTAGGTGAGTTTATCTATCAGGTTTTACTACTTAACCTTTTGTATTGGATCACGACCAAGCATCAACACTCAAACCCATGTTTTCTCTTCCAGAAGTGGATAATAGTTGATTGATCTGGAATGCCAAGACTCAGTCTGGAGCTTCCTTCATCTAGTAAGTACCAGTAGTATAAAATCTCATAACAACAAAATGTTCTACTATACTATCTTTATACTTACACTTATTATCTGGACAAGACAGGCTTTCCTGGTACATCAGATAAAACTAAATCCTAGCCATAAATACCAACATACTCATCAGGACTCTATTTACTCACATAACACCATTGAAGGAGTAAATATATACTTAACGGAACGTCTAAGTAACCCGATTACAGCAACAGCTCAAACATACTATTGGATAAAGAACAGTAAAAGACACATCCAACTGACTCAGTCAAAATACTCGATCGACAGAGATAGGAGTTCACAAAGACTCGTTCTACTCTTACTAAGTGGCATAGAAACAAACCCAGGCCCAAGACGACCAAGATTTCCATGCACAGTGTGTCAAAAAGCATGCAAATTAGAATCTATAGCTTGTGACGACTGTGACAAATGGACACACAGAAATTGCATTGGTATGTCTACAACAGAATTCAGCAATCTAGGCAAGAGCAAAGACACATGGACATGCCCATCATGCTCAAAACCCAACAACTCTTCGACAAAAATATACTTTATACCAAGTGGATGTGACAGCAAACATACCTCCCTTAATATATCCACCAATCCATTATTGCTAGACAGTATATCTGATTCATCCATACCATCAACATCAGGATCAAGTAACAACTCACCATCTCTCAACACAACATCATTCAGTGCAGATATACCGATCATGACATCATCACCTAAACCAGCTAAGACGAAGCCAACTCCTAAGAAACAACTAAGACTGCTGAACATCAACTTCCAGAGTCTAAGAAAAAAGGGTAAACTTCTCGAGGCAATTATAGAGTCAACTGATCCAGACATAATAATAGGCACTGAAACGTGGCTAGATCCAAACATAAAATCAAATGAAATTTTTCCTGACTACTTAGACTATGACATCGAACGAAGAGATCGTCCCAAAGACCCACATGGGGGAGTAATGATAGCAGCAAAACAATCATTACAATTAGGGAGCATAACAAGAAGCACAGAGATAGAACTACTAACTGGTACAATCACCATAGAAGGAAAAAAAGCAAATGCTTATTGGTGCTTTTTATCGCCGTCCAGATAAAACAGATGACATCTACCTAAATAAAGTTAAGGAAGAAATAAATACCATCAAAGCAAAACATCAAAAAAACATCTTCCTAATTGGAGGCGACTTCAACCTACCAGATATTAATTGGCAAGAACAGACCATCACACATTAGACAGTACCCAACAAAAACCAGTCAAGCTTTTTTAGACACCGTAGCTGATAATGGATTAGAACAAATTGTAGACTTCCCAACACGCAAAGAAAACACCTTGGATTTAATGCTTACCTCCCATCCATCATTCAAACTAAGATGTTAACCTTTACCATCAATAGGAAACAGCGACCATGACATCGTCCTTCTTGATATGGCATGCAAACCTTTAAAACCAAAACCAGTAAGAAGGAAGATATACTTGTGGAAAAAAGCAGACATATATAAGATAAAGGAAGACCTGGAAACCTTGAAGAAATCTTTTATAAACATCAGCGACAGAACTATATAATCCATGTGGCAAAGCTTCAAATCAGAAATTCAAAAAACCATTGAGAAGCGAGTACCAACAAAAATGACTCGAGGTAGACGTACTCACCCATGGATGAACACAACAATAAGACGCAAGATCAACCAAAAACAAAAAGCACATAAGAACGCTAGGAAAACCAAAAAGAAAAGAGACCAAGACAGATACAAGAGACTAAGACAAGAAGTACAATGGGAAATCAGACAAGCCAATAAGAAATACATGGAAGAAGTCAGCTCCAATTACAAGGATAATTCTAAGAAATTCTGGTCCTATATTAAAAGCAAAGGACAAGAATGGACAGGAGTAGCACCATTAAAGAACAAAATGGGATTCCTCCAAAGCGATAACAAGAGCAAAGCTAACATCCTTAACGACCAATTCCAGTCTGTATTTTCAAAAGAAAACATTAATAACTTCCCAAATAAAGGGAAAAGTCCATATACCACCATGGAGGATATACAAATCAATGTAAAAGGAGTTCACAAATTATTGAAGAACCTTAAACCACACAAGGCAACTGGACCAGATGCTATACCATCCTGTATACTAAAGATAGCAGCAGACCAACTTGCTCCAATTCTTACAGAACTGTACCAAGCATCCCTCAACACCGGAAAAGTCCCTCAAGATTGGAAAGATGCAAATGTAGTCCCACTCTTCAAAAAGGATGAAAGACATCTAGCATCAAACTACAGACCTGTATCACTTACCTCAATTACATGCAAAGTCCTGGAACACATTATACACAGCAGTGTAATGGACCACTTTGACAAAAACAAAATAATTACAAACGCACAACACGGATTCCGCAAACGACGATCTTGCGAATCCCAACTAATCACCACCATTCATGACATTGCATCGAAATTAAAAAGTAACAGCCAAGTAGATATCATCCTACTAGATTTTGCAAAAGCGTTTGATAAAGTGCCACACCATCGCCTACTACATAAACTTGAGTATTACGGAGTAAACCCTAAAACAAACAAGTGGATAAGATCCTTCCTACAAAACAGAATGCAAAGCGTTATCCTAGAAGGAGCTGTCTCTGAACAGGTACCAGTACTCTCTGGTGTACCTCAAGGGACAGTTCTTGGACCTCTGCTGTTCCTAGCCTACATAAACGACATGCCAGATTCAGCAAAATCATCAGAGACCAAACTATTTGCGGACGACAGCCTCCTCTATAGAACCATAAGCAACCAAGCAGAAAGTGATCTACTGCAGAAAGATCTAACATCATTAGAGGACTGGGAAAATAAATGGCAAATGAGCTTCAATGCGAAAAAATGCATTGTAATCCGAATACAATCCAAGAACCGTCCTGTAATACCAACCAACTACCAACTGCATGGACACACACTAGACACCATTGAAGCTAGCAAATACCTAGGAGTAACAATCAGCGATAACCTAACCTGGGACAGACATATCGACAATATAGTGGGTAAAGGCAACAAAACACTAGGTTTCATAAGACGAAACCTAAAAGATTGCACTAAAACGGTTAAAGCAGCAGCATATTCAACAATAGTAAGACCTTCAGTTGAATATGCATCCACGGTATGGGATCCAACAAAACAGACCAAAATAAAGGCAATCGAACAAGTGCAGAAAAGAGCAGCCAGACTTGTAAACAACAACTATACAGACCGCACACCTGGCTGTGTAACAAACATGGTAAAATCATTAAAATGGGAAAGCCTTGAAGACCGCAGAAAACAAAATAGGCTATCCATGCTGTTTAAAATACAACATGATCTAATAG